>NW_012133858.1:18255594-18272016 GCF_000956105.1 Propithecus coquereli | reverse complement strand
TCCCAGCTACTCGGGAGGCTGAGGCAGGAGGATCGCTTGAGCCCAGGAGTTTGAGGTTGCTGTGAGCTAGGCTGATGCCACGGCACTCTAGCTTGGGCAACAGAGTGAGACTGTGTCTCAAAAAAAAAAAAGAATGGGTTGGCCAGGCACAGTGGCTCACACCTGTAATCCTAGCACTGTGGGAGGCCGAGGCAGGAGTATTGCTTGAGCTCAGGAGTCTCAGAGGAGACCAGCCTGAGCAAAACCAAGACCCGGTCTCTACTAAAAATAGAAAGAATTAGTGGGGCATTGTGGCACATGCCTGTAGTCCCAGTTACTCAGGAGGCTGAAGAAGGAGGATTGCTTGAGCCCAGGAATTTGAGGTTGCTGTGAGCCATGATCATGCCACTGCACTGTAGCATGGGCTACAGAGTAACACTCTTGGGGAAAAAAAAAAAAAAAAGAATGTGGATGGATGCTCTTTGCCTTTCAGGGTGGGATTGTTGATGGGATGGGGCACGGACTTCTACTTTTATGTTGCATATTCCTTTATTGTTTTTTATTAATATGATCTTTGATTGACAAATCATAATTGTATACATTTATGGGGTACAATGTGATATTCGATATATGTATAAAATGTGGAGTGATTAAATTAGCATATTCCTTCATTGTGTAAGTCCTTTACAGCAAGCAGGGATAACTTTTGTATTAAATGTTTAGTCAAAGGAAGTGAGGAGGAGAGGAAGGAAGGGAAGGGAGAAAGGGAGGGAAAGAGAGAGAAATGGTGGAAGAAAGGGAGGGAGGAAAGAAGAGAGGGAAAGAAAACCCTTACACCAATTCCATTTGTAAAGAGCCTGGGAGATCAAAAGCCAGGGCAAGCAACTAAGCAGTATGTCTCCTTATATCTTTTTTTTGAGGAGCAAGGAAAAGTACAGATCTATGAATAAGAAAGTAGGAATACTTAGGATTCATTTCTCTGAGCAAAAAGAGGATCAGCAAATTGTAAACTATTGCAACTCAACTTACTGATTGATTTTGGATTCTGTGGTGTTTCCAGCTTTGTCTCTCAATTTGATTGTAATGTCCCCTCTTCTTATGTTCTTGTTCCAAGTTAGAATATCCACAAAGTAATGATACACTGCAAAACAGGAAAAGAACATGGTAAGAGAGAGGTACTCCCAATTGCTTCCTTGACGGGCCAGTTCCTAAAAACCCAACCTCCCTTTAACCGAGTCTCTTTTTCCCTTTCTCTCTAGTTTCTCTACAAAGATCCAGGGCAGAATTTTCTAACTTTTTTCTCTTCTCTTTCATAAAGATTGCATGAGTGACAGCAGGGTTCGGTGCTATCCAGTCGCCATGTTCAGGCCTCACAGTTGAATCAGTGTTCCCACCTATTGACTGAAGTCTCCTGGCCTAATGCTGACTATTCCTAGTTCAATCTTCCTCCCTACTCTTTGCTTCCCAAGGTCAAGTATGTTTCAGGAAGATGGGATCCATCCCTTCATGATGGTTAGATTCACTGATTCTTGAAAAAACTTCCAGAGAAAGGAAAAGAGGCTCAGGGAGATGATGATCCCATGAAGGAAGAAGGTCAGTCCTGGAGGTGCCATTTCATGGCCCATTATTGCTCAGGGACTTGCAGACCAGGCAGATGCCAAATCCACGGCTCCAAAGGAAGAGTGAAACACAGTGATCTGCAGCCTCTTTTAGAAGAGTTGTTCCCAAGAAAAATGAAAATGGGTGTAAGATTACAAGAAAGACATGCATCTGCCCAGGCGAATCCCAGTTGCTTCCCAAGGCATCAAATTATCTGGTGCCCCATTCAGCTCCCATCTGGAATACTCAACCTCTTGATGCCCTTTACGTCATCGTGGTTGCTTTAGAGCTGGAACTGACCCATAGATGTGGCTGACATCTGATTTTTCCTAGCCCCAATTTCATGTCTCTTGGGAAATCAAGCAATTCTAGAAGATCTTAGTGATGAGAATCCAGTGAAGCTAACAACTCTGATTTATTGAGATTTTAATTTTAATATCCTAGAAGATAGAGGCATTATTATCTCCATTTTACCAATCAGGACACTGAGATTCAGAGAGGTTAAATGACTTGACCAAAGTCACACAGGTATTATGTGATAGAATCAGAATTTGGCCTAGGTCCTTCCAGCTCCAAAGTCCATGCTTCACCATGGCTTTCATTTGCCAAGAAGTAGCCAGGAAGCTAAGAATCAGGCATCCCCAGGTTGGGTTAAAACAAACAACCACATTCATCACTCACTGCAGAATGGCTTCTCCTCAGCTGTGTCAAAGAATGCCTTAGTCATTGGGGGATCTTTCTCCTTTAAATAGTCTTTCCAATGATCAGCATAATAGCCTATAAAACAAGTTAGAAAAGTATAATGTTAACATGTATTATATAAATGTAAAAGCAACTGAGGTAGCAAGAACAGTGAGGTTGACTACAACCACCACCACTGAGACAACCTCCCTCCCACCCTCCCACTCCCCATGGAGAGGACCCGCAGGGCCATCCATCTTGCTGGCTGACCCTATCCCTAAGAGCTGGAGTGCAAAAGGACCCTACAGTGGTTTCCTCCCCACCCCCCTTACTGGTTCTCAGTAACAAGGCAGGGGAGTGGGGAGTGGCACACATTGGCGTGGACTAAAAATAGCATTGACATTTTTCAGTAATACATTCATTTTCTAGATTAAAACAGATTCAGGTTCATTCCTAAAGTAGCATCACTCTTGCAAAGCAATATGCTTTCCTAAAGAACTACAAGGGGGGGCCCTAAATTTCACAGAACCTTGCCCTAAATTGCATAGAACCTTGCCATGTGACTATGTCACCAAGCAGGTAAGTGTCCTCCTTCACATCTGTGCCTACAGGAAACAAGGTTAAGTGCTATCCAGAGGGGCCTCTCTCTCTCCTCTGTCCCAACACCTAGAGAGTGGCCTCCAGATTCTGACTTAATTGATCTGGGGTGGGACCGAGGGATCAGTATTTTTTTAATTGATGCACAATAGAAGTACGTGGTTTCAGGGTACATGTGATAATTTAATACATTCGTAAAATTTATAAAGATGAAATCAGTACACTTGGAATATCCATCACCTTAAATATTTGTCTTTTCTTTAAGGCATCAGTATGTTTAAAAACTCCCTAGGTAATTCTAGTGCACAAAGTTGAGAACCCCTTGTCTATAGCATGCTCTGCTGTTAACTTGGGTTTTTCCCTTTGGAAAAAATCAGAAAATTCTCGTGGTCATCCAATTTCAAAGCCCTAACCACCTAGAATATTTGTACTCACCCTTAGAAACACCTAAGCAGCCTCCACAGTATCAATCCCACCCCCTGTACACGCACACAAGAGCCAGAGTGTGTTGTGAGGGCATTTACAGTCACAGCTCTCTGGAAGGGGTTACTCTGCAAGGCTCATTTGGCAGGAGGGTCTCTGGGCTCATTGTGGACCTTCTCCCAGAAGACAGTTTATGTGCACAGAGAGGGTATTCCTGTCCCCACAGGAGCAGGCTATGTCAAGTGACTATACCCTGGTTGGGCTTGGAAACTCTTCTGGAACTTTCTTTTCCAGGCTAGAATAGAGTGTCCAGGGAGGTTGTACTATTTTCTAGATGAACCCAAATATACAAATTCCTTTTCTTTTTTTTTTTGGAGACAGCGTCTCGCTCTGTTGCCTGGGCTAGAGTGCCATGGCGTTAGCCTAGCTCACAGCAACCTCAAACTCCTGGGCTCAAGTAATCCTACTGCCTCAGCCTCCTGAGCAGCTGGGACTACAGGCATGCGCCACCATGCCCGGCTAATTTTTTCTATATTTAGTAGAGAGGGGTCTCACTCTTGATCAGGCTGGTCTTGAACTCCTGACCTCGAGTGATCCTCCCACCTCGGCCTCCCAGAGTGCTGGGAATACAAGCGTGAGCCACCATGCCTGGCCAGATTCCTTTTCTAATGCTGTCTATTATTAGGAGACTAGAGTAGCTCAAAGAACAAATTGACTAGAAAAAGCTGACTATAAATTTTTTTTTAATATAATATTTGGGGCCTATTTTTAGATAGTAAAATGATTCTGGGGTTCATACCAAAAGCTAGCTCTTTTTTAATCAGAGAGGAAACTGCTCATTGGACTTACCCAGGAGGGGACAGGACTCCTTTTGTGGTGTGAGGCAACTGACACACTTGCCGCTCCTATAATCCCGGTAGGAGTCACAGGGATAAGCAGTGATAGTGCAGTCCTCTGTCAAGGAAGACAGGTACAGGTACACAGACCTCTGGTGGTCACATTTAAAATACTGGAATCCTTGGTTGTAAGAGAAATGATTAGATTAGTTGAAGTATTTAATAATAGTACATCCCATATTTTATACGCACACAATTTATCATCTGGCACTGTGCTAACAGCTTCTGTGTACCTCATTCCACTTAATCTCTATAAACACCCATAGGTAAGGATTCATGCCGGAAAGTGGCAGGAGAAAAAATTAAATCAAATTAAGGTTGTGGCAAGAATTAAAGCAAATATGCTTTAATTTAAGACCTTGATTGCTCATTTATCAATCACATATTTCCCATGTGATCCTGAATCATATAAAAGTTTGAAAGCCTCTGGCCTAATTTTGCAGGGCCACTTCCCAGATTGTGTCTGTGTCCACTTGTCAGGCTGGCAGCTACTGGCACTGATGGCCAACCTTCCCTGGATCATGGAGAATCAGGAGGGATTACCAAAATTGTTATCACAAGAGCAAATCATAGGAGAGAGAGTCAGTCAGTCAGTAAGTCAGTGAGTCAGTGAGGAAAAAAAAAAAAGAGTAAATCATTAGTTAATCATTAATTAATTTCTTTTTATTATGCTTTTTTAAATGATATGTTACGTAGGGGGAGATTGAAAGGAACTCAAACAACCAGCTTCAATCATATACCTCTCTCACTAATCTGCCATATTTATAATGAGAATTTTCAAACAGGCATAAAAATTGAGAGAATAATACGAAGAACCCTCGTGCACATATCATTCCTGCCAGTGAGGAGATGGAAGCAGCAATGAAGACCCTCATTAGATGTGTTTGTCAGTGGAAAGAAGGAGAAAAATTCAATGAGCATTAGAGATGCTCACCTCTAGGAATAGAGGTTTTCTGCAAAAGGCAGAGGCAATGAGCCATGGAAGAAGGAACGAGTAAAGGCATCGGGGAAAGAAGGCGCTGGGGAGTAACTGGTAGAGGAAGATCCCAAGAGGAAGGCACACAGAGGAGACACCTTTGAAAAAGGGTGGGGATGCTCTAAAGGAGAGAACATGAACATGGTCTTTACATTCTTGGGAACTAAGATGAGGATAGATGAAATCGCCCTCTTACGTGGGACCTTGATCTAGGCACTAAAGTCAAATCTAGCTCACCTCTTAGAGGTGAGAGTTTGTAAGTAGGAGATATTTGGGAGAGAAGCATGAGGAATGATCATAGCAAGTCAGCAAGAGAGGAACAAGACGGGATTCTACGGCATGACTGAGAGCCAGGGAGAAGTTAGCAAGTTTACCTGGACCTTATACTCAATCAAATACTCAACCAACAAGGCTTCATGACTTCTCCAGCAACGTTCCTAAGCAAAAGTGGAACTGACATGGCCGAGGCCTAAAGGTCTGAGCAAGGACAGGGCATTCATGATAGCCAGGTGGCAGGGACTCCATTTCTGTTACAAGGGTGAAGTGAGGGGCTGAATGATAGGAGGTGGCACTAGGAGTAATGAATGGAGGTGGGAGGTGGACCTCAAGTTCTTAGTGGGGCCATGTGGTGTGATGGTGAGACAGGAAGCTGGGGACGCGAGGGGATGGGTGTCGGAAGAGCTGGAGATGATGAACTGCAGCACAGAGGCTGTCAGAAGGTTGCAGGGTCAGAAGCTGATGTCATTCAAAAAAGGGAACTAGGTCCAAAAGATGGGTAATCAGTGGAGATGAGGATCCAAACAGCAAACAGTAAACCCCATGAGAACAGGAGCTGTGATTGTGAGCCAGTGGTTTGGAGAGATGCTGGGAGCTGGATCTTTCCTTTTCCTCCAGAGTCCACTTGTGCCCCTAGGAGAGAACAGTGAAGGACAAAGAGAAACAAAGGGGCAAGAAGGGAGACGAGTGGGGCTGGCATGGGGCCAAGTTGGACCGGAGTAAAACCTGGCAGGTGAACGTTAACTGACTGTTCCCGGAATTTCCTTTTGCAGAAACAAGGTTAATAAGAATACAGCGGATGTCTTTTATAAGCAAAGCACATTATCTTTGGCTGCTTTGGATGTAGTTACACCATCAGGGTGGGATTTGATCACTCACTATGGTATTATACAACGTGGTTGGACCTATTTATGTTATTTCAGCCAGATAATTTTCAAACACTATGTCATTCCGATGGGCCCAAACACAGCTGCCATTTTGTAACAAGATCATCTTTTGTCCTAGAATTATTTCCATGGTTCTTTTACTTTAGGAATGATAAAATATAGATTTATAAGGGGAGGGGTATTTGTATACACAAGGAGGGCAATGCGCACTACCCGAAGGATGGACATATTTGAAACAAGGACTTCGGTGGGGGGGGAACCATGGGCAACACACGTAACCTAAACATCTGTACACCCATAATTTGCTGAAATAAATAAAAAAATATATATATACATATAGATTTATAACACTTAGGGGTGGGTTTTTATATTCTGTCTCCCTACTTCACTTTTTTTGTTTTTGTTTTTGAGACAGGATCTTGCTCTGTCACCCAGGCTAGAGTGGAGTGGTGTCATCATAGTTCACTTCAACCTCAAATTCCTGGGCTCAAGTGATTCTCTTGCCTTGGCCTCCCAAAGCGCTGGGATTACAGGTGTGAGCCACTGTGCCTGGCCTTTGACTAGTTCTAAAACTTTAACTATCTTTACACTCTAATGCTTGTCTATATTTTCCATCATTTCTCTAGGAGAGATTTCCAGATATGGAATTTCTAGGTCAGAGACATACCTTTTCAAGACATAAAAATAATTTGTAATAGCTTTTAATCATATGGTTATAGTTTTTAAAAACAGCAAATTTGAGTTTTAATTTTAATGTATAATTTATATTTATACCACCTCTATCTTCTCAAGAAATTTATTTTCTATGGAAAACTACTTCATGTAGAATAATATCAGATTTTAAAAATATAACTTTTTCAAACCACTGTTTCACAAAATACAAAGTATCTGCACTTACCTCCAAATATTGTTTTGGGGCAACCAGGTTGATCTGATCCTCCATTTGGGTAGAAGTCTATGTTTCCTAATGGTTCTCTGTAGCCCAGTGCTAAAAGAGAACACACTATGCTTTTATACTGCTTTGAATTTTTCATATCTCATAGCTCATTTGCTTGCAGGATATAGGCAGGAATTATAGTATTATTTTATTATTGTTGTTGTTATTAGCATTATCGTTATACCTATTTAAATGTTTTGCCCAAAGTTAGTTACCCAGCTAGTTAGTTAGAAAGCAACAATTTCCAACATAGTGACTGCAAAGATGGTAATGGAATTTACTTCTAATATTTCTAAAGATATAACTTACTGCAACACTGATAAAACGATACATTTCTTCTTACATTTGGCTGGAATGCCAGGTCCTTCCTGAGCATCTATTTGCATTTGTGTAAATCTTGAATGATTAAGAAATAGCAAACCATGAATTTTTACTTAGTAGGTAAAATCTTTAAATATTTGGGATCCAGGATGGTAAATAAATAGGAAACACTTCTAGAAAATGGGGACCGAAAAATTTATACATAGCCTTAATAATTGCTTATTTTCTTTATGTAATCCCCCAAATAATCAGTAAAATGCTTGATTAAAAGATTATATATGTACATGTGCATATGAATATGTATATAGAGTTCATCATGGTAATAATATTTATATATTGAGAACCTACACGTGTTTGTGGACATAGTGGTAGGTGTTCTACATACTTTTCTTCTAATTTTCACAATCTCTGCAAAGTACCTATTGGTAAATTCAGATGAAGTAACTTAGATAAAGATACAGAGGCTCAGAGGACTTAAGGAACTAACATGATATCAGGTGAAAGAGCACAACCTGGGATTTAAATTCACATCCGCCTGACTTCAAAGCTTCTGCTCTTTCCTTCAAAATTCGCTTTCCAAAAATAAAAAAATAAATTGCTCTATTCCACCAAGCGTTAACGCAGCATTGAGGTACCGCACTTATGTAAGGTGATACTTCGCAAACTCCACAGTAATGCAGCTGTTTCACAAAGAGACATTTCTTCTTAAGGCAAACAATTCCTGAATCCCACACCAGAGTGCCATGGTAGGCGGTCAAGGGTGTGTTAGGTGGTTGTATCACAAAGAGGATGTACAATCAAATGACCACTCTGCCCTACTCCCGCAATCTTCCCCAAGTTTCTACTCCAGCTGTTCTCCTAGACATCCGGATACACGCACCCATCCTTGAAATGAAACTAGCATCGTGAAAGTCAGAGATGGCCAGGAAGATCTAGAGAGAGCTAGAGAGCTGCAGGTGGGTCAGATTCGGCCTGTGTGGAGAGACACAACACGTAAATGTGTCTTTCAGCTTGAGGAAATAATGAGAAAGAACCAACAAAACTAGGAAATCATGCAAACCATGCATCCAAACCCAGCTGCACATAGGAAAACTTTGTCCACATATTGTGCAAATCGACCTGTCCTTCAGGGCACAATGATTGCTCAGAAAAAAAAAAAAAAAAAAGGAGATCATGGGAAAATCATCCCCACTCCAGCACAAGTTCCTTGGTGCCCGTATTAAACCAGCTTCCCTTCAATATTTCTGTGGATTTTGGAACCTGCCTGGTAGGGAAAGTGGGAACCTAGAGGAACCTGATCTGCCCCTACATGATGATCTCCCCAGGGCAGAGGGGCAGAGGGGAGGGGACGTGGTGAGGAAGATGTTTTGGGAGTCTGGGGGGGTGGGCACTGGCCCGCAAGGACAGGAATGTTACCATCAATGTCGGAATGGATGACGTCAACGAACTGGGCATCACTGGGATCCAATCTATCCTGGGGAGGACTGCCGGTGAATAAAGGGCCCGCAGGGTCGAGACCTGGAAGGAAAACAGAGTTACTTGGCAGCCCCACGCCATGAGTCACCTGCAGCCAGGGCTTTGATCCCTCGGATGAGGATGGCTCATAGGCTGCAGGGCACCCTCGGGTGGGCGAGCATGCACATTCCCATCCTGCTTTGTCAGAACTCCTTTCCTCAGCCCTGCAGCTTGTTCCCACAGTGAGATGGTTACCCTGGCAGTGCCGGAGGGCTGCACCCAGACTCCATCAGGAGGCAAACCTCCTGCAGAGCTCAACAGCAGGGAATGCACACACGGGGATCAGAGCGAGTGTGGGGTTAAACTGGTTCATCAGGAAAAAAAGCACCAAAGGGTGCATAAAAGAGAGAAAAGGCCAGACCAGGTGGTTCACACCTATAGTCCCAGTAATTTGGGAGGCCAAGGTAGGAGAATAGCTTGAGGCCAGGAGATCAAGACCAGCCTGGGCAAGACACCCAACCACCCCCCCACCCCAGTTTTTACAAAAAATAAGAAAAATTAGCTGGGCATGGTGGTGCAGAGCTGTAGTTCCCGTTACTTGGAAGGCTAAGGCAGGAGGATCGCTTGATCCCAGGAGTTCAAGGCTACAGTGAGCTATGATCACACCACTGCACTCCAGCCTGGGGACAGAATGCGACCCCATTTCTAAAAAAAATTTTTAAAGTGAAAAAAGCATATACTGTACTCATCTTTATCCTATTTTAGATGATCCAGAAACAGCCCACCCTTCTTGTTATTAATAAAATTCCTTTACAGCGTCCACTTTTATTCATATATTCTAGCTCATTTGATCCACATTGCAAACCTGTGAGGGAGGCAGGGTAGGTATTATTATTCCCATTTTACAGATGAATGGACTGAGAAGTTCAGGGAGATTAAGTATCTTGACCAGAACATAGCCTGTGACGCAACTACCTCTATCTGTTGAGCTCTGGGTTTCACTGCAGAGTTTAGCAAGCTCAGCTGGAAAGGGCGAAACTTACTGGTCAAGCCAGGTATCAGGCCAGGTATGGAAGATGAAAATAAAGTGGGTGTCAATCCTTGCAGAATTATCCCACATCATAAATGCCTGAACTGATTTCTTCACCCTGGTCAATGTTAGTTGGGCGTTCCTCGCTATGAAAGAGCTGGAAAAACAGGAGGAGCTCTTACGAGGTAACCACACACACACACACACACACACACACACACACACACACACACACACGATTAGAACTTAAAAAAAAAAAAAAAGGCCAGAGGCTCAAAAAGGATCTGCTTACTAGAGCCCTAGCGCCCTACCTGGAGTGAAGGTTTCAAGGGATATCTCCCTTGAAGTTTTTAATCTATGAATGTCATTTTAAATGACATCTCTCATCCTCTGGTGTTACATATAAAATCCAAGAGATAGCATTTTTGCCTCAACTTCCCTGGTTCTAGCTACAATCTCCCCTTTGCTCCTCTGCCAAGCTCTTTTGCTTCCTTGAGGCATTTCTTTACCAGCCTCCTTTCTTATCTCTTCCTCTTTTGTTCTGCCAGCCTTTCTACTCCCAGCTGATACTAACCTGGGAGGAAATGATCAACATCCAGGCAATGAGTCCACAGGACTTTCTCAACACAACTTGAAAAACTTATCACCTTGCTGGGGAGGCCTCTCCCTCCTCACACGAGACAGCACCGCTTCCTGCCTAAGAAAATTAACAGGCCGGGCACGGTGGCTCACGCCTGTAATCCTAGCTCTCTGGGAGGCTGAGGCGGGCGGATTGTTTGAGCTCAGGAGTTCGAAACCAGCCTGAGCAAGAGCGAGACCCCGTCTCTACCAAAAATAGAAAGAAATTAATTGGACAACTAAAAATATATAGAAAAAATTAGCCGGGCATGGTGGCGCATGCCTGTAGTCCCAGCTACTCGGGAGGCGGAGACAGGATTGCTCGAGCCCAGGAGTTTGAGGTTGCTGTGAGCTAGGATGACGCCACCGCACTCACTCTAGCCCGGGCAAAAGAGTGAGACTCTGTCTCAAAAAAAATAAAAAAAATAAAATTAACAGTGAGAGCCCGAGTTTATAGCAACCTCCAGATCCATGCAGATAAAACATCTAAACCAGGGGTGGGGCACTGTGGCTCACACCTGTAATCCCAATACTTTGGGAGGCACAGTTTAGAGGCTAGGAGTTCAAGACCAGCCTGGGAGATCCCCGTCTTCACAAAAAATTAGCTGAGAGTGGTGGCTGTGTAACAGGTAAAGGCCTGAAAAAGAGCAAAATGTTTTGCAGTCTGTCTCTTTAAACTCCCCCCACCACACTCTTTCTGGGCATTAAAACCTGTATCCCTGCCCAAGGCCAGTAATCAGAAGGCTGCGCTTCTGATTGAATGTTCTTTGTTTCTAGTGTCTTAAACCACAGGAGATGGCTCCACGGAACAGAGGTCACGAGATCGTCTTCACCAGAGAAGCTGAAGTGAGCAGCAATGACTATAACTATTGCATGGGTGACGGGCCACATTCCCATCCAACAATCCAGGGAGCCCACCCATGCATGCCAAGAGGAGGGGAAATGTTTTCCTCCTGAAGCTGCTCTTGGGGACAGCTGAGATTGACCTTGGGGCTCAGAGATGATAAGAAATCTGGAGAACATGAGGAAGTCAGCAGAGACAGAAAATTGAGCTGTGGATCATTGGTTGAGTCCAAGCCATGGAACAGGGCCACATGGGCCCAGAGAGGAAAGAAATCTGGCCTGGGGTATTTCCATAGTCAGAGACCAGAATACATTGCAATTCACATTCAAAGTATCCGAGGGAGCTGGGCATGGTGCCTCACACCCGCAGACCCAGTTACTCAGGAGGCTGGGATGGGAGAATTGCTTGAGCCCCAGCCCATCTCTTAAAAAAACAAAGTACTTGTGGGAACAAGTTTGTTGAGAGGCTAAGGGGTGACATCGGGGCATATTAACAGATAGAATAAAGCAGTGCCAGCGTTAGAGGGCAGATTTTGCTCCTGTCTTCCCAGACTCTGTGGTCAATGATGTCAGGTTGGTAGCTGGAAATCAGCCATAATAGGAATATTTACACCACGAAAATTAGCAAAATCTGTTGCTGCTTCGTCTCCTTCTCCTCCTCTTCCTTCTCCTTCTTATTCCTTCTTGTTTAAGAGCTGGTCAACTTTCAAGTATTCCACTGGGAAAAGTCCCACCCACTAGAAGAGGGACTCCCAACAGATAAGGGATACAGTTAAATTCAAGCCATCTGTTCTTTCTATACGTGAGGGAAAATAAAATTTTTAAAAAGTAAAGACATATTGCTTTCTAAAACATAATAATGATAAATTTTAAAACATAAAAAGAGCTTTGTTTCCCTCGGAAAACAAGTAAATAAGATGAGGGCAGTCTTGGCCTTTGGGGCAAAAGTGAGAAAAAAACATCCGGGACAAACAACGTGTCCTCAAGTGTCAGGGCTAGAGGAGATGCCAGTCAACATGGGGGTGTGACACAGAAATGACTTGCACAGAGCTACCTGCCAAGTTTAAGTAGCACATTCAGACTTGTGGTCCTAAAAGTTTACCTCCCAAGTGTAGTTGGTTTGAATCATTTACCTCTCCCCTCCCTCCAGCCACTTTTACCTTTTCAGATTCTCTAGATTTAAAACAGCTCTCTAGGGACTGGGCATGGTGGCTCACACCTGTAATCCCAGCACTTCGAGAGGCCAAGGAAGGAATCACTTGAGGCCAGGAGTTTGAGACAAGCCTGGGCGACATAGCGAGACCCTGTCTCTACAAAAAAATTTAAAAATTAGCCAGGTGTGGCAGTGAGCACCTGTCGTCCTAGCTACTCAGAAGGTGGGCAGATGACTTGAGCTGAGGAATTTGAGGCTCTAGTGAGCCATGAGCTCTCTGGGAAAGGTGAATGGGATTTGCCCTGAGTCTGAAAGAGAGAACCGCCCTTAGCCCTTCACGTGTAGCTGTGGAAAGTTGCGAAGCACTAGGCAAGAGATCCGAGCAAGGGAGTCTTTGTTTGGGGTTTGACAGCAGTGTTTCTGAGTATTTTCATTCAGTGTTGGCCTGAAAGCTGATATTTAGTGAGTAAGCCCCAGCCATCAAAATTCCCATTTCATTTTGTTACCATGAGACTCCAGCCATGCTTGGGAACTGAAGTGTATCAGGTCTGTAGCTCAAGCTATCCTGGATTCCATGAAAGGAAGAAGGCTGTCTGTTTTGGGCACATAGACCAAATCCTCATGGGACACAGCTGTTTTTCTAGCCATGAGAGAAATAAAGACCCTACCAATCTTTCCTGTGGCATATACAATTTACAAAGTGTTTTACTTATATTTTATTAAATAATAACCTGAGGTCAACATTATTATGGTCTTCCTTTTGCACAAGAGGATCCACACTCAGAGAGGTTAAGTAATTGGAAGAGCTGGCTTCAAACCCAGAGAGTTGGATTGCCCAATTAATATTCTTCATGAACACCCTGCCCAGGTCACTGCCTCGTGCCCGTTCACGGGAGCTTACCTGTAATTCTCCCCAGCTGCCCGTCGTACATCTCTCCAACAAACCCAGATATGTGGGCTCCTAGACTTACTCCAATCATGTAAATGTTGTCAAGAGAAGCTCCTTTTGCCTGGAATTTCAAGAGGTCCATCATTACAAATTGTAAGGGGCCAAGGAATTGACAACATTTGGAGAAATTTCCTAGCTGTTGACTTTGGAGAAATATTTCTAAGCATCTATTATCTAACTTAAATGTCACAATGCCCCTGCAAAGTAAATCTATTTTTTTTTTGGATGGCAGGGAAGACTTTATTCAAGAAGAACTATTGCAAGACAGTTCTGTAGTATGGAAGAGAGATTCAGCTCATTCTCTAAATACTACTCTTTGGATCATACAGATAAGGAAACTGAGGCCCAGAGTTGAAGTCATCTGCCCCAGGTCAGGCAGTTGGGGAGGTGGCAGAGCAGAATTCGAACCAGTCTGTCCAAGTCCAGACCTTTCCAGACTGGGGAGAGGGGCAAAAATACATTTTGATGAACTCCCTTAACTTCATACTGGCTCAGTTAACGAAATCATGATGGAGGGGGAAGGAAAGGAGGAAAGTGTGGACAGAGAGTCCATAGGCTGCTGGGATGGCTTGTCATTAGTCAGTTTAATATTTACTTTCCTGGGGCTGTAGCTTAGATGGGAAGCTCCTGTAAATCATGTCATCCTTGGCCACAAGGGTCACCAGGCCTGACTCCCTCTGAAATTGTCCCGATTTCATGTCACTTTTGTTGTTGTTGTTACAAGGGGCATCTCATGAGATAGGTCACTAAATAGAATTTAAAGTTTAACCTTTTTATAAGTCTTCTAAAAACATCAATCATCTCATCAGACCATGTGTCTCACTCAGTTTTGATTTTGGGTAACCTGGTCACTAAACTTTTGGCACTCTTAGCAGAAGGAACAGCTAGAGAAGTTGAGGAAGCTTTTAGGAGTTTAAACTAGGAAACTCCTAGACAGAACCTTTCCTGCCCATAAGACATCTTTATATGAGTTAGAAAAAGATGCCCCTTCCTCAATATACTTTGTCATCATCTGTTCGAAAATTATCATCATAAATATATAAATCTACAATGTCTACGATGACAGTGATGCTCCCTTAGATGGGTGCACTGTGTAGTGCACAACCTGTGCAACCATACCTTACATGCAGTCCCTACCCCCACCTTCCCTGGGGCTTATTCATATTTGTAAAATAGTCACCCTGTTCACTGCAGATATCTTTTGGCTTTAAACCTTCAGATAATGGGCCAGTTTCAATTTGGCCCTGAATCGTCTAAGAGAATTCTCTTACCAACATCTGGTCAATAAATTCCTTCAAGACTACAGCTACTTTTTTGGTCTTGCTAGCTGCGTGGGTGTATATTACAGTTGTAGCTCCTCGATTCCAATCAACGACAACCACGTTCATGTCTTCTACAAAGAGCAAACCGTCTACTAAGTCCCCTATCCAAACTGGAGGGGAGCCTGTTAGCCTAAATCCATGGACAATGAAGGTGGTTTTCTTGGTCACATTCAAGTTCCCAAAAGCTGTGGAGTTGACGGTTTGTGCGCAGGTCAGGTTTTTCCTTGTGTACAGCAACAACTTCACGTTTAGTTCCGTACCAACCACAGCACTGTGAAAGCTCAGTCTGGTGAATGAAGAACATGCTTCATCTGTGTCTGAAAGTAAAAATTAGATGACATGATGACAATTCTTTGCTGGGATGGGCATCTAGCAAGAGGGCTGTCCCACGTTTGCCGGAGTTCTTATGTTCCTTATAGCACCTGGCAAGGGGCTGGATCTAGCTGAATGAAGTTGCAAAGTCATACTTGATTCAGAGCTCATGAGCAGCGCCCTCTAGTTTCACCAGGAAAGCGATTCTTTGAAATCCTACCCTCTTTCAACGTCTAACCCAAAAGTCCCCTTGATGACACTTTCTCCAACCCTCCCGCCATAAGCACTGTCCTCCACCCCAGGACTCCCAAAACTCCTTTATGTACCTTGTTGACAGCACAGTGAAAACACACTTTCAGGGGTGTGAGTATTTATTTGTTTATTTATTTATTTTGGAAATTAGGTCGTTATCTTTCTCTCTCTTGATATATCTCAGAAGACCAGAAAACAACTCATTTCAGTTTGGTGAGCACGGGTGACCCCATTTTGATTTTTATTCTGGTCTGTTGGGCCTACTGTAGGAGTTTAGTACAAAACAATGGCCCCCTATGATTTTTGTTTAACCCTTGGCTATTCCAGGGTTTTTCAATCTTTATGTTTCTTTTAGTGGGTCTCCAGGTTACTATGACTTGTGTTACCAGGCTAACCACACAAATGGATATCTTTTTAAATCAGGTCATTTGACAGTGAAATATGGTCCTTAATCATCATTATCCCCTAAAAAAAGACTATAACCAATTGGACTCAAAGACTGTTGAATTGTCTTTATTGCCCTAACTTTGAATTATTTGATTTTGAGCACCCTGGGAGGCCAAGGCAGGAGGATCGCTTGAGGTCAGGAGTTTGAGACCAGCCTGACCACAAGCAAGATCCCATCTCTACTAAAAATAGAAAAAAATTAGCTGGGCAACTTTAAAAAAATAGAAAAAACTAGCTGGGCATGGTGGCACATACTTGTAGTCCCAGCTACTCGGGAGGCTGAGGCAGGAGGATTGCTTGAGCCTAGGAGTTTGAGGTTGCTGTGAGCTAGGCTGACACCAGGACATTCTAGCCTGGGCAACAGAGCAAGACTCAGTCTCAAAAAAAAAAAAAAAATTATTTGATTTTGATCAGTTTATTTTATAGAGACTACTATAAAGAAGTATACTTCAGTTTCTTGGTAATTTTT
>NW_012133858.1:18247215-18255224 GCF_000956105.1 Propithecus coquereli | reverse complement strand
TATTTTTTTCCACACAATAATGTTTTTTTAAAAAAATACTTTAAGACAGGGTCTCACTTTTGTCCAGGGTGGTCTCCTGGGCTCAAGCAATCCTCATTTCTCAGCCTCCCCAGTGGCTGGGACTACAAGCATGTCCGACTGCCTGGAAGGCTTTGTAGGGCAGCCGGCAGGGTAGATAGCAAGGAAATCTGGGTCAGAGCTGATGTGACAGCAGCCGGTGGGGCCAGCAAGCTGTCTGGAGGAAGGACAGTTAATGAATCCCAAATGGAAACAAGTTTCTCTTAAGATGCCTTCCTCAAAGTGTATAATTTTAGTTTTAAAGAAAATTTGTAAAGACAGTAGAGAGAGTTTCCATATACACTCCAGTCAGTTTCCTGTAATGTTAACATCTTTCATGACTAAATTACTGTTACCTAAACTGCAGACTTTATTTTAATTTCACCAGTTTTCCTACTCGTATCCTTTTTCTCTTCTAGAATCATATTGCTTTTAATTTCATGAATTCTTATTTTCCTTTGGTTTACAGCACTGTCTCAGTCTGTCCTTGTTTCTCACAGCCATGATGTTACCAAAAGCACAGCACCTGTCCTCGAGGCTGCATCAGAAGAACCAGCACAAGAGGTTTGAGAAGGAAAGAGAGTTTATTAATTTGCCGGCAAATGAGGAGGTTGGCAGACTCCTGTCTCAAAGTACCAACGTCCTATTATGAATGTTTATGTACATGTGTCTGTCCTACTAGACCACAATCTCCTTGAAATTGGGGTCTCAAAACCTGTGTATCCCTCACAATACCCAGCACAGGGTAGAGGACTCAATAACTGCTCTGCAACAACAAATAATCCCCAGCCCCAAGCTGGAGATGACCCTTTAGGATACTCAGGAGGAGGCATGGTGCTCCAGGTGGCCATTCTTTGGGAAGGGAACAGGAAGGTAAGACTGTTAACTTGCAATGGGCCAACAGAAGACAAGAGTCTTCTGAGTTGACGATAATCAACTCAAACAAAAGACTGACACAGGACCTGCACTTTCCACCTCTCACAAAAATCAACTCCCACAAAGGATTCTTAAAATAATGGTGAAAAATGCTACCATTCTTAAAATAATGGTGAAAACGATGGTGAAATAATTCTTAAAATAATGGGAAACATCTTTTCTGATTTCCTCCAATAGAAATTTAGGAAGCATTTGCTCTGGGCCCCTATTCTCAATGAATCTACATTTGCACACCCAGGAATTGTTCTTTCTTCACTCTGAGCCTTTATCCTGGGGTTGCTGCCTATCCTTAATAATCTGGGTCCATTTATTTGAAGCTTCTTGCAAAGGCTCTGGTATCCAGGAGTGAGTGGAGTTCCAAAATAAAACAAGCAAAAGAAACCCAAACAGGCCGGGCGTGGTGGCTCACGTCTGTAATCCTAGCTCCCTAGGAGGCCGAGGTGGGCAGATTGTTTGAGCTCAGGAGTTCGAACCCAGCCTGAGCAAGAGCGAGACCCCGTCTCTACTAAAAATAGAAAGAAATTAATTGGACAACTAAAAATATATAGAAAAAACTAGCCGGGCATGATGGCGCATGCCTGTAGTCCCAGCTACTTGGGAGGCTGAGGCAGGAGGATCGCTTGAGCCCAGGAGTTTGAGGTTGCTGTGAGCTAAGATGATGCCACGGCACTCTAGCCCGGGCAACACAGTGAGACTCTGTCTCAAAAAAAAAAAAAAAAGAAACCCAAACAGAAGGTTAAAAGTTAAAGAGGCTTTGAAATCTCTCATCTTAGAAAAGATGAACCCCAAACTCATACATTTCTGCTTTTACTCTATCAAGTAGCATGTGCAGTGAGGCGTATTCACAATATAAACATGTTCTCCATCTGTTGGCCTCTTTCGTTTCCTCTTCCCATAGCTTGCGTGCTCCTGGGAACATGGACTTGTCTGGTTGCTTGTAGAGTAAGTCCCAGAGCAAATAATTGACTAATTAGTCATTTTATTGAGCAGGAGGTGTCACGGGGCAGGGCTGAGCCTCTCGGTCTCAGCCATCACTAAAGCTGGGTTTTGTTCCTGGTTGTGGGACTGACTCACCAGGTGGCCTGGGGAGATTATGTCACCTTTCACTTGCCACCTATCTGCCCAAGAGAGGAATGCTGCAGAGATTAATTCCGAATGAGATCACACTGGAGAAGAGAGAGATCCCTTTCCCAAGAAGAGGATTATTTAATTGCTATGTCTGTTCATTTTGAGTCAATGAGCAATATTAGGCCCAGTGTGCCAAAAGTCACATATCTGAGTCCTTGGAAGGCTCAGAGAGAAGTTGTGAAGTTTTAGGACAGAGCTGTTTTTCAGCAGCAACTGGCAACTTTGCCATGTATGGAATGATTCAACCAACCTCCTTCACTTGCTAATTCTTTGCTAGAAGCCCTTAAAATTGATAGTTATTGATAGGCAAGAAGAGCAAAACAAATGGATTTTTATTTTTCATTTGCCGTAGCCTTCTGACTTCACATAATTTTTACATGTCTTTTTTATTTTGGTAATGGCATTGTGCCCTGTAGAAGTCCACTGTAAATATCGACTGAAAAACAGATTTCCTTGAGTGTAAAACAGATTTCCTCTCTGTCAGCACTAAATATTATGAAGGCTTTACATATATCATCTCTCATCCTCAGAGAGCATGTGCAATTCACTCAACAAGAGTCTACTCTATCCTAGGTTCTATGTCAGGTGGCATTTTAGAGGGAAATTAAGGCATTAATAAAATGAAATTGTATGAATAAGTATGAAATACTTAAAATAAAGTATTTAAGTATTCAAATAAGTATGAAATCACTATTTGTGATACGTGCCATGTAAAAGAGATACAATGTAAAATGAGAATTTAAATAGGGAGCTTGGCTTGGTCTGCGGATCCAGGGTCTTTTTTTCCTCTTACACCATCTGGAAATAATGTCTCTAAATTCGAACAGTGGGAGATTCTTTTTAAATAATAATAAAAGTATAATAACATCAAAGTATAATGACAACACAGTTAGGCAAATTAAAGTTTCCCAAAGTATTAAGCTTTACTTTCATAGATTTTTCCTTTTATTACCTAGACTTAATGTTCCAGGTTTTACACCCTATTTCATTTTAGTGTGTCCCTTTTGCCTTGAATTTCACCAAATATTTTTGCCGTAACTCAGCTTTCATTTTGTCAGCATTTGCCTAGCATGTCTTTATCTACTCTTTTTACCTTATGAATCCCTTTGTTTTTAAAGGATCTTATATATAACATCAAGTTGGGTTTTATTTTATGACCCATTCTTAGATCCTTTAAGAAAGATAAGTGAGTTTATCTCATTAACACATATTGGCATAACAGATATACTTGGTGTGGTCGCCGTGGAAGTACCTCACTGAGCTCTGCCTTCCAGAAAGTCTTCTGAGCAGTGGCTCACACTTGTAATCCCAACACTTTAGGAGGCTGAGGCGGGAAGATCACTTGAGGCCAGGAGTTTGAGAACAGCCTTGGCAACATAGTGAGACCCCCATCTCTACAAAAAATTAAAAAAACAAGCTGAGCATGGTGGTGCATGCTTGTAGTCCCAGTTCCTAGGGAGGCTGAAGCAGGAGGATCACTTAAGCCTAAGAGTTTACGGTTGTAGTGAGCTGTAATGACGCCATTGTACCCCAGCCCAGATATCAGATTGAGACCCTGTCTCAAAAAACAAAAAAAAAAAGAGAGAGAGAGAGCCGTCTGCAGGGAGTACAGCTGAGTTGACTGGTGGCCTCCAGCCGCCCCAGGATCTAAACCCTGAAGGAATGGCTCCCCAGGCTGCTCCCAGCCAAGGACTGAGCACCGCAGGGTTACTAGAACCAGGCCAGGCAGGCCATTCCTGTCCCATGTCGGATTCGTTTAACCAGCCACTTTAGCTCAGGGACTCCCCACCAGTCTGGCTGAAATAATACGGGAACTGTGATGGGGTCTGAGGCTACTCCTACCTGATCCTCCCTTTCCCCTCTCCTTTCTCAGGTGCCAGATCTGCCTCATGGAGCCAAGGCTCTCCCTGCCTGTTCCTGCTCCCACCCCCTTTAGCCCTCACTGGCATTCCTGCCAGCAGATCTCTGCCACTTCCAATCCCATCCCGTCTGCTTCTCAGAGGACTCAAACAGACACAATTGGATTTAACACTGTAATGCTGCGTTTTCTGGTTTTAGTGCCTTCTAGGTTCACTATCTTTTGCTGTATGGATTGTCCTCTTTTTTTTTTTTTTTTTTTAGGGTTTTTTAAATTTATGTATTCTTTCTCATATTGGGAACTTTATGGCCTGTTTTAATTCTTCTGGTGTTTATCTTTATCTATATAGGTATTTTTTGAGACAGGGTCTCCCTCTGTTGCCCAGGCTAAAGCGCAGTGGCCTCATCATAGCTCACTGCAACCTCAAACTCCTGGACTCTAGCGATCCTCCCTCCTCAGCTTCCCAAGGAGCTGAGGCTGTAGATGCACACCACCATGCCCGGCTAATTTTTCCTGTTTTTTGTAGAGATGGGGGTCTAGCTATGTTGCCCAGGCTGGTCTCAAATTCCTGGCCTCAAGTGATTCTCCCACCTCGGCCTACCAAAGTGCTGGGATTACAGGCATAAGCCACTATACCTGGCTACCTTTATAAGTTTATATGAAATATTTCAAATTCTATTTCATAGGTGTGAATGTGTGGACTGCATGCCAGGAGTAGCCTGCAGGCAGAACTGCTCCATACATAAGTATATTTATTCAGACTTAAATTATTCACCAACATACAACCCCTGGCAAGGATTTGGGGGCATCTAGAAACTGTGTTTCAGACTGTTATGGAGTGTGTTGCTCCCTTCTGCCACATGTTCTGATGCTGATCTTTGTCAGAACAGTTCTTTCCCGACTCTGCTCTAGTCCTTGCTTTAGTTCCTTGAGACAGTATCTAATGGTACTCTGTTACAAGTGATGAGGACATTAGCATACTTAATACTTCCCCCCATTCATTGGACTTCTACCTCTTGATTTTTATTAGTTATGAAATAATTTTTAGTTCATCTGGTGATTCCTTTTATAGTTTAAAAATAAATGTTAGACCGGGCGCGGTGGTTCACGCCTGTAATCCTAGCACCCTGGGAGGCCAAGGCGGGTGGATTGTTTGAGCTCAGGAGTTTGAGACCAGCCTGAGTTAGAGCGAGACCCCATGTCTACTAAAAATAGAAAGAAATTAATCAAACAACTAAAAATATATAGAAAATATTAGCCAGGCATGGTGGCGCATGCCTGTAGTCCCAGCTACTTGGAAGGCTGAGGCAGAAGGATTGCTTGGGCCCAAGAGTCTGAGATTGCTGTGAGCTAGGTTAATGCCACAGCACTCTAGCCCGGGCAAAAGAGTGAGACTCTGTCTCAAAAAATAAATAAATAAATAAATGTTGAAGTCTCTATGTATTGATGTATCAATCACGGAGAGTTACTGTTCTTTTTACTAAATCTGTTCCATTTATTATTATTCTCTTCCAAGAAAAATGAGAAAGTTAATACACCTGTATTGCCTCTCAAATCCTCCCTGAGCCCTCCTTCCTTCCGAACTTACACTTACACTCACACAAATACACACATTTTTCCCATAGTCAAAGTATAATCAGTTCTCATTATTTGTGGCTTCCATATTTGTGAATGTATTTGTAACCACAAAATCAGTATTTGAGGTGTTTTTTGGTTATTCATGGACATGTGCAGAGTGGCAAAGAATGAGTCGCCCAACATGCACACTCTCAGCTGAGACCAAGCAAAGCAACACTCTGCCTTCTTGTTTGTTTCGCTCTCAGACTCTACACAAATGTCCTTGTCCTTTCCATGGTCACTTAGTGATGATCATTTAGTGCCACGTTTTCTGCTTCCGGTGCTTTCTCTTGATTATTTTACTGCTTAAAATGTTGCCAAGCATAGTGCTGAGGTGCTGTCTAGTGTTTCTAAGCATAAGAAGGCTGTCATGTGCCTTGTGGAGACAGTGCATGTGTTAGGTAAGCTTTGCTCAGGCATGAGTTATAGTGCTGTTGGCCGTAAGTCCAATGTTAATGAAGCAACAATTTATATTAAACAAGGTATCTTTAAACAAAAACACACAGAAGGTTATGTATTGATTGCTTGACAAAAATATCGTGCCAAGAGGCTTACAGAAACCGAACCTTGTATTTCCCCTAGGAGCAATAGTTCAGTATTTGCCAATTTAGTGTTTGAGGCCACGTTATAGAGCATAACTGCTGCAAATAATGAGAATGGGCTGGATATAAAAGTCAACTTTAGAATCATATTTACCCAGTTATGTAGTTTTAGTTCTATAAAGTTCATGCTCATTGCTCATAACTATGAGTTCTTTTCTTCCTAGGCTTCTCTGTTCACCCCTAAGTAACTGGCTTTTGCTCTTTTCAAGGAGTGCTGATGATTAATATAATTCCTAAGTTCATTCATATCTGGAAATGAAATCCTTAGCCTAAAAGATGACCTGGCTTTGAAAAACATTCTTTCCTTCAGGAACTATCAATATTATTCTACTTTCTTCTTGTATTGAATTCCACCCTAGTGCATTTTCCTCCTTATATGTTACTTGCTTTTTTCCTACCACAAGCCTAAGACATTATTTCCTTATTCTAGAATAACTTCCCTCACTAGTGTAGAAGCTCCAGGATAATTGATCATTTTTTCTGTTTTATCCATTCTATGCCCAGTGCCAAGAACAGGGCCTGGTTCAGAGTTGTCATCAATAAATGTTACCTGAATAAATGAATATCGACTTATTATTCAGCCATTCAGAATGATCCATATGAATACTACAAAGAACATACGATGCAACATTTATAAAATAAATGGAATATGAAATGGCACATCCACTATGGTTAAAACTATGTTAAACTATGTCCACAGGTGACAAGGCCTGGAAAATAATATGCAAACAAAAATGAGTTATGCATTTCACCTCTGATCATCATTGTTTAAAATTTCCCCCAAGAATTAATCACATTTTAAAAAGAATACATTAAATTTATCTTATTCTGGGCCATGTTACAAATAATTTTAAGATCCTTGAGGGCAGGTATTATGTTGTTGTTTTATCCAGTATTGTGTCCCCAGCCCCTAGCACAGAAATTTGGGGTCTTTTTGTTAGATCCCAAACTCTCAGGAAATTTTGAGAGTGTGCAAACACTAGATATTTGTGACTAGCAAATTTGTTAAATGTCTTCACTCACATAAATATAATTCTTTAAGTTCTAATTTGTGTGGGTATTTCTAAAGTGATCCACTACTTGTATGCCTTCAGAAAGGAAACTTCTTTTGGGTTATTTCGTTCTGTTACAAAGTCAAAGTTGCTCAGAGGAGGTATTAACAGAGTACAACCAAGTAACCACAGAACATGTTAAACTGGTTTTGAAAGCTTAACCTCTTCTATTAGAGTTTATCTGAAACAGGAGAAATTTTGCTTGTCCTTTTCAGACTACTTTGAAATTCAATTACTCTGAAATGTCGTTTCCTGTTGACAATTGGAAAATTACAACTGGATGGTGGATGTTTCCAACATTCTTTGATGAGGAATTCAACTTCTGTTTAGAGCAGGCATGATTATCATTTATTGTCTTCCCTCTCTTAAATTAAAAGAAACATATCCAAGTAGGATGTCAGGGCAATCTGGCTATAACTTCTTTAGCAACAGTATATTTGTGCCTGAGACATTTTGTGGTAATCTAATGCACGGCGGCCTGCAGGCCAAATCTGGCCATGCCCATTTATATAGTGTCCACGGCTGTTTTCCTGCTATAAAGGCAGACTTGAGTGGTTACAACAATGGCCTATAAAGCTGAAAATATTTACTGTCTGGCTCTTTACAGAAAGTGTTTGCCAACCCTGTTCTCATGTCTTAAACAAAACTACAACACAAACTTAGAAAGAGCATGAGTTTTGGAGGCAGACCTAGATTTCAGGTCCAACTCCACTGCCTACTAGCTATGTGACCTCTGGTAATTAATTTTTTTTTTTTTTT
>NW_012133858.1:18241934-18242860 GCF_000956105.1 Propithecus coquereli | reverse complement strand
GCCACGGCACTCTACTCAGGGGAACAGAGTGAAACTCTGTCTCAAAAAAAAAAAAAGATTTATAAATCTGAAAACTAACTCAGTTTATATTTTTTATGCAGAGGACCACACTCAATTTAGCATTAAAAACTCATCCTGAGCCAGATTATGAAGGGACTACAGTTAGCCAGGGTCAAACCTGGTAAAATATTTCTTGTTTCTCTTACTCTGGGCAGAAACAGGCAAGAACTATATGGGCAGAATGCCCTCTTGAGTACACATCTACTTTTAACCACCAGCTGTATTTCTTTAGGATGCAACTGAGAAAACAAATGAGATGCCAGATTTTCTCACTCTTATTTCTTAATCACGTACATAAATATGCACATTCGCACCCCCTCACTCATCTTTGCCAACACGTTAGAGAACGATGAGTCAGACACACACATGCACAGTTTTAAATCATTTGAAAGGATGTCCAATGTCTGAGGGAAATAATTCTCTGTGTTTTTGGCACTAAGCTATTTTCTCTGGGAAAGTATCTACCTAGTTTTACACAGTTGCCATAGGCCAAAATATTGGTAGCAGAGTAGCTTTTAAAAACACTTATGAAAAGTAGCCTTAATTTAGAACAACATAAACCTGTGTTCCTTGGACCACCTGCAGCTAAATAACCTTGAGGGCTTGTCAAATGCAGATTCCAGACTGGTTGCAGTGTGGCACATGCCTGTAGTCCCAGCTACTCAGGAGGCTGCAGTGCGCTATGATCTACAATTGCGCCTGTGAATAGCCTCTGCACTCCAGCCTGGGTAAAAGCAAGACTCCATCTTTAAAAAAATATTTTAAAAAAACGCAGATTTCAAGATCTCACCCCAGACTCACTAAGTCTGAATTTTTTGGGTGGAGTCTCTGCATTTTAAACAACTCTCCCCCCAGGTGATTCTAGT
>NW_012133858.1:18239257-18241884 GCF_000956105.1 Propithecus coquereli | reverse complement strand
GTAATTAGAATGCTGATCAGATAGGTGTTTTGTCACCTTTATGTCAAGCACTTTTTTTGGCTAATAAAATACCCTTGAATTAATAAACATAATTCCACATGGTACAACAAAGATGAATCTTGAAAACATAATTTATAAGTGAAAGAAGCCAGTCACAAAAGATTGCATATTATATGATTCCATTCTTATGAAATGTCCAGAATAGGGAAATCTACAGAGACAGAAAGTAGTTTAGTGGTTGCTTAGGGATTGGGGGGGGTCCTGGGGGTAGACAGGGAATGTGGTAGGATAGCAAAGGGTACTGGGTTCCTTTTGGAGGTTATGAAAATGTTCTGAAATTGACTGGTGATGATTGTGCATATCTGTGAATATATTAAAAGCCACTGAATTGCACACTTTAAATGGGTGGGTCATATGGTATGTGAATTGCAGCTCTTTAATAAAGCTGTTAAAAATGGTTCTATAATTAATTTCACAATTTTATGGAAAGACCAGAGTGAAAAGATGGAAAGTGTTTTTGTAGTGATAGAGGGCAGAAGTTTCTCTTTTTCTGTCAAAATAGAATCAGGCTCCCAGTTTCCCAATTCATTTTCTTTTCCCTTGGAGCCTGAGGCTGATGGACCTCCATTTTCTATCACCAAAGGTTAAATAAAGCCCTCCACCTTGGTCAGTCTGTTGAGGTGGGGCTTCTCAGCTGCTCCTGTGCAAAGTAAACCACTCTTATTCTCTAACCTAGCGCCTAAATATAGCTGTCTTTTTGCTTTATCTTTGCCAGTGAAAACTGGGTTGGATAGATGTCTGTTTTCCCAGATTAATCCCCGTCAGATAGAAAAGTGTGATTCCCTGAGACAAGACTGATCACTGACAACCCCATGCCCTTTCTGACGAAACTTCCAACGGATCATTTTGCTCAGTGTCTTAGCAAGACGCACCGCACAGAAGCTAAACAAAGCTGCCCATGTTGTCTCAGCGTCACGCTCCACTCTAGCTTTTTAGCTTCTACCTGCTTTTGAAGGAACTAATTTAATTTCCCAGATTTCTAACTGGGGGAAAACCTCTTCAAAGAGAGGAGACTCCTTGTTCACATTCAAAGAGGCACCTGTGAAAAGAGAAGATAGAATTGTAGATGGAAATAACCCACTGATGAAGCAATTGTGAATGTGGGCAAGAGGAGAGGAAGTTCTGAGATTCTGAGAGTCAATAGCCAAAGGTGGGTTGACTTTAAACTCTCAATATGGCTGAGTCGGCTCATTGTTTAAAATGAAGGTTTCAGGCTTGCTCAGTAGCTCACGCCTGTAATCCTAGCGCTCTGGGAGGCCAAGGCAGGAGGATCGCTTGAACTCAGGAGTTTGACACCAGCCTGAGAAAGAGCAAGACCCCGTCTCTACTAAAAAAAATAGCAAAATTAGCCAGGTGTTGTGGCACTGTGCTTATAGTCTCAGCTACTCCAGAGGCTGAGGCAGGAGGATTGCTTGAGCCCAGGAGTTTGAGGTTGCAATGAACTATGATGATGCCACTGTACTCTACCCAGGGCGACAGAGCAAGGAAATGTCTTCAAACAAAAGAAAATGAAGGTTTTAGTTTACCTCAGACCAATGGTTGGTGAAGTTTCCTTCAACCCCTTAGTAGACTAACCTACAAAGCCAAGTGAGAAATGGGAAATTCCACTTAATTTAACCTTGATGCACAGTTTCCAGTCAGTAAGTAAAACATCCCTGACTCAGACTTTGTTTTTATTTTGAGTTTGGGGTACTAAGGCATGCTCAAGCTATTGTTTCCTCCCCATCCCCAAACATGACACAGATGCGGATTAACGTCTTTAGAACAGCGATCCATGGTCAGGTTTACTGACTCCATATCGCCTTAAAATATTTACTGAGATGCAGATCAACATTGAGAGATACATTTTCAAGTATTCTGCATGCTGGGCCATGGATGTTAGTCAGTATGGGATACAAGCTCACCCCAGGTTGATACAACCAGAATGTTTCCAGTAACTCATGCAAGGATTTTTATGCTTGCCTGAAAACACTGTTCTGAAGGAATTTCCCAAAGTCCAAGAAATAAAAATCTAAAGAGATTTTAAATTTTAGGCTAGAAACTTTGTCTTGGAGGTATTAGAAAACAAGCTGGATACCTACTTTTTAAGAGACGTAGAAGGGGCCAGGTTTGGTGGCTCATGTCTGTAATCCCTGCACTTTGGGAAGCCAAGGGGGAGGATCCCTTGAGTCCAGGCGTTGGAGACCAGACTGGGCAACATAGCATGACCCTATCTCTACAAAAAAATCTAAAGTATTAGCTGGGCGTGATGGCAGGCACTTGTAGTCCCAGCTACTTGGGAGGCTGAGGCAGGAGGATTGCTTGAGCCCAGAAGTGTGAGGTTACAGTAAGCTATGATTATGCCACTATACTCCAGCCTAGGCAACAGAGCAAGACCCTGTTTCAAGAAAGAAAAAAAAAAAGAGAGAGAGAGAGAGAAAGAGAGGCAGAAGGGGGAGGTGATATGTCCCTGCCATGAAATTCTATTAAGATTTATAAATCTGCAATATAAAAAGAAAACATTATTGAAAACCTAAAAATGGGGTGGTGGTTGGACTAATATAAAAAAAAGATTTATGGCCGGGTGC
>NW_012133858.1:18216458-18228957 GCF_000956105.1 Propithecus coquereli | reverse complement strand
AAAAAAAAAAAAAAAAATTTCATTTAAAGCATCAGGCAAAAGCCATCAGTCATTTAGTACTGTCTACCTAAAGTATGTGTTTTTGAAGTAATAGGCACAGTGCTAATGACTTCAGCTATAATATCTCACTTAATCCATGTAACAACCCTGTGAGAGGTATGATTTTATTATCTTCATTTTCCAATTAAGAAAACAGATTTAGAGAACTTAAATACTTTGCTTCATGCCACACGACTAGTGTGGGAGACGTGGAATTTGAACTCAGGTTAGTGGACCAGCACTAGGCTAGTTACACTTAGTAACTATTGTTCTTACCTAACTGCTTACATGATCTGTACCTTTCTCTCCCATCAGAAGGCAGGCTGTGGAGTAGAGGGGCCCAGGTGGGATTTTAGGAATGGAGAGCACCTCAGAGCCTTAATGTTTCAGGTGAGAGACTTTACTCAGCATGTTAGTCTGTTTCTGTTTTTGTCTTCTGCTGGGAGAAATAAATTAAGGAAATGTAAATAGGAAAACCAAGTAGTTGAACTGTAAGCTTGTCTATTTTTCACTTGTTGTAAGCTTTACTAATTTCAGAACAACTGCCCTCTGGGATGAATGGAGAATTGTTTCACTTTTCTCTTAAGAACCTTTTAGGAAATGCATTGCTCCCTATTGGGTCAATGTACTTGCCTGATAAATATTTGTTGAATTTCTATCGGTTTTAAGTACCATGCCAAGTGCTTATCTAGACAGAACCAGTGTGCATTTTCCTGGAAACTAGCCAATTATAGGAATAAGAATAACTTTTTTTTTGAGACAGAGTCTCACCATGTTGCCAGGGCTAGAGTGCAGTGGTGTCAGCCTAGCTCACAGCAACCACAAACTCCTGGGCTCAAGCAATCCTCCTGCCTCATCAGCATCCTCAGTAGCTGGGACTACAGGCGTGCACCACCATGCCCAGCTAATTTTTTTTTCTATTTTTAGTTGCCCAGCTAATTTCTTTCTAATTTTTCTTTTAGTAGAGACAGGGTCTCCCTGTTGCTCAGGCTGGTCTAGAACTCCTTACCTCAAGTGATCCTCCCACCTCGGCTTCCCAGAGTGTTAGGATTACAGGTGAGCCACTACCATGCCCAGCCAAGAATAATTTCTTTTTGGAAGTCTCTTTGTGTTACTATTAATGATTTTCCTGCTGGTGGGCACAGAAGATCCCCTCACCTCCTGTGAGCTCCTTCAGGCATTTAGAACAGCACAAAAATCAGTGGGAGAACCTGTCCCTTCTTTGGGGAGTTAGTGAGAAATACCAAACATAAAAAAAAAACATTCCTAAGAACAGGGGAGAGCAGAGGAAGATGGAGAGGAGAGGGGGAGAGTGGGTGTGACTATAAAGGAATCTTATAGTGATGGAACAGTTGTGTATCTAATTGTGGTGGTGGCTACAGGAACTACACATATGTTAACTTTGCATAGAACTATACAACATGTACGTGTAAAACTGGTGAAATCTAAACGAGTTTGTGGATTGCACCAATGTCAATTTTCTGGTTTTGATAGTGCACTATAGTTATATAAGATGTTAACAATTGGAGAATACTGGGTGAGGGTACACAAGGCCTGTATTTTTTTTTTTAATAGATAGGGACTTGCTGTGTTGCCCAGGCTGGACTCAAACTCTTGGGCTCAACTGATCTTACCACCTCAGCCTCCTGAGTAGCTGAGATGGCAGGTGCACGCCACTGCACCTGGCTTATTTTTGCAACTTCCTGTGAACCAATAATTATTCAAAATAAAAGTTTTTTTTTTAATTCCAAAGATGAATCAACTCTTATAATCATTAGAAAGAACGTTTATTCAAGAGTGTTCTGAGGAAAACCATTTCTTCATTTGCAATTAGCTAATCAAGATATTCTCAATCCTATGATCCTGATAAATGATCACAACTCAAGAATGTCAGAATTTTCCTCATTTCCAACTTAATATTATGTAGTGGCTTTTTTTCTTTTTTTTAGAGATAGGGTCTCACTCTGTAACCCAGGCTGGAGTGCACTGGCATTGTCACAGCTCACTGCAGCCTTGAACTTTGTAGCCTCTGGAGTAGCTAGGACTATAGTCACACACCACTGTGCCCTAATTTCTTTATTTTTTGTAGAAATGGGGATCTTGGTATGTTGCCAAGGCTGGTCTCAAACTCCTGGGCTCAAGTGATCCTTCTGCCTCAGCCTCTCAAAGTGCTGGGATTACAGGTGTGAGCCACCATGACTGGCCTTCTTAAATTTTTTTTTAAACCTAGAAATCACTTGCTACAGAGAACAGAGTAAAAAGGTTCAGGCAAGCTTCTAAATGTGTGGACAGGAAAAACAGGTAGGAAGTGTAATGGAACTGAGGGGAGGAGGTTTTATAACTCTCATTGGTTTCAACAGCCAGGAAAGGTGACCTATGTCCCCACCCACCCTAGTCTAGGGCTCCAGGCTGGTATATGACTCATTCTAACAGCTTTTTCTCTTCTCATCTACATCAGTGACCCTGCCACCTCTCACTTGCAGTCCAAGTGTGGAAAAATAAGTCTGTTTCCTCGATTCATATCCTACAAAGAGATTAGGGTAACTTTCTCCAAATCCATGTATTTGTTTTATTTCTTCATTCCTTCATTTATTGGACATTTCTTGAGTTCCCAGTAAAAGAAGAAGGAAAACATAGGGCATGACTCCTTCCATCAAAGAGACAGACACATTAATGATGATGATGATGACAATAATAATACTAATATTGTGACATGGATACAAATTCTATGGGAGAAGAGTGGGGAAGCAAGGACAAGTTGGGAATCCCAGAAGATGGAGCCATTGGAAAAGCTTTACAGAGTAGGTACCCTTTGATCTGAGTTCCAAAGACTAGGTAGGAGTTTGTGAGTGAAGAAGGTGGGGAAGGGTATTCCAGGCAGTGAGAAAAGACTTGGAGCCATGAAAGAAGTGTGGCTTCAGAGTTGGGTATGTGTGATTAGGGAAATGATAAAGTAATTTGAAGACAGGCTGTTAAGAACTTTGTATGCCATGCTTAGGATACGGGATTTTATCTTTAAGGTAGTGGGAACCTGACCTTTTTCACATTAACTTATTTAAAAGTTAGTATGGTATTATAAAATAATACAAATCAATATGCTATAATAATACATAATATATACTAGACTATATAATATAAAGATAATATCTCTGTATGTTAACTTATTCATATTATGTAAATAAAAATGTTTTTTATAGTTTATTACAGAACAAGAAGAAAAAACATCTGCATACTGCTTTTCTGGGTTAAGAAATCTTTTTCATGGCATAGAGCTAATTTGTTGTAGATACTTTGACTTCCTTACAAACAATGTATCAAACAAAACGCAAGTCCAGTTTTTTCCAATAACTGCTGGTTTTCAGAGTACTGCACAGAACATTTCAACAAGAGACGGCCCTAACAAGGCCAGTATGCACACTGGCGAGACAGAAGCAAAATACTTTTTCTTTCTAAAAGTTCTATTACAAAAAAAAAGAAGAAACAAAAATTTGGTAGGAATAGCCAATATTTCAATAATTGTCTGTTGGTGCTATATATTTTAGATTTACTTGGATCTTAAACTGTTATTTTAAAATATTTTTCTTAGAGCCAGATTTCTGTTTTTATTTTTAGTTAACTGGTTTCCCAAGCATTGGTAATGGGATCCTTCTTTAGACAATTATTCCTTGAAGCATGCATACGGAGTTGTAGTCGGTGTGAGAAGCAACTCTGTGGAAAAATCCTGTAATTTGGAAGGTCGATCCTTGTAACTTCTGACTTGGAACCATCATGAACCATCTGAGGGGTTCGTGGCTGTCTCACTCAGTAGGGCATTTCTCACTTGGTGGCATCCCTCTCTTCTGGCTGTTCCTAAGTTTCAGCTGTTCCCAGGGATACATACCTGTCTCTCTTTCCAAGGCTCTCCCTAGGGCCAGCTAAAGTTAATTTTATGTTAAACCACCCTAAACAAACATCCCAAGTTTGGTGACAATCAATCCAACTATTTTTAGTGATTCAGTAAAAGAAAAAGACAGACTTAATTTATAAATTTACCTTTATTAATAATTAAGAACAATAATATAAATTTACTTTGCTTAACAATAAAAGACAGCACCAGACAAAGACAACAAAAGAGAGATCATTCTGCAAACAGCATAGAAGAGAGAAAGGGTAGAAGGGGAGGTGGCTTTGGCAATGGTGTGAGAAAAGGTCAAACCCTAAAGGACAGTAGTTCTGATAGGTTTGGAGAGGGGAAGGCGCAGATCTGTGAAAAATGTAGCATTTAGACACGGCAAGTTCAAGGACTGATTAGATAGGAGAAGGAAGGAGAGGGAAGAGAAACATTGAGCACTTAGCTGTGATGGGCAAAGAATAGACCCTTCACATACATAAACACAATTAATCTGTCCACAGATCTGAGAAGCAGGTTTTATTTTATTTATTTATTTTTTTTTGAGACAGAGTCTCACTCTTTTGCCTGGGCTAGAGTGCCGTGGCATCAGCCTAGCTCACAGCAACCTCAAACTCCTGGGCTCGAGCAATCCTGTCTCCGCCTCCCGAGTAGCTGGGACTACAGGCATGCGCCACCATGCCCGGCTAATTTTTTCTATATATTTTTAGTTGTCTGATTAATTTCTTTCTATTTTTAGTAGAGACGGGGTCTCGCTCTTGCTCAGGCTGGTCTCGAACTCCTGAGCTCAAGCCATCCGCCCGCCTCGGTGTCCCAGAGAGCTAGGATTACAGGCATGACCCACCGTGCCCGGCCGAGAAGCAGGTTTTATTAACCCCATTTTATAGACTGGGAAACACACTTAGGTAGGGCCTCTTCCTATTTCTCCACAGGAGGCAGGCCAAGCCATTTGCAGTCAGTGTGGGCAAGCTTTGTAATGAAATCCAGGACAAGAAAGGCGTATACTTGCTTTGGGCATAATAAGGCCAAGTTATTATTGTACAGATTGAATAAGATCAAAGTCTCAGTATTAGAAGGACACTTTTTTTCTTAGGTACCAGAAGAGTTGGTACTCAGAAGGAAATTAATATTCATGGTGGTCAATTATGTTGGATTTTAGGCACATTAGGCCGAATCCAACAAAATCTCATCTATGGGCCCCTACCCCTTCCAGGAAACAGTACAGAATTCTGCTCAGACAGAGGTCAGGAAAAAAAAGTGAGAAGAAATCTTTTAACATTCTCTGAATGCTTTTAAAGAGAAAATTTGCAAGACAAAAGAATGGATTCGAGGTCTGGGTCTTCTTTGTTTTGTGGGAAGGAGGTAGGTTTTGAGGAAGATGGGGGTAGGGCCCTGGAAAGGTTTAAAGGAGAGGATCTCAGCTGGCTCTTTTTAGAAAACTGGGGCACCTGTTTGGGATACCCTGCAAAAGCTTAAACAATGAGGTTGTGCCCCTCCTGCAGGAAAAGCTTGCAAATTATCCTCCAAGCCAAGGGCAGAAATATCAGCATCCTTGTTACTCCATATGGTCTTGGCATTCTCCCGAGGCCCTCCAGTGAAGAGCTCCTGGGTCCAAAAATGGCTGCGGCAGTGTTGGGGTTGGGGTTAAGGATAATTCCACTCCTTGGCCAGTGGATGGGCAGTAGCCCATGCCTCTACTGTGGACTACAGGACAGCGAAGGCACCGACCAGCAGCCAAGTCCCAGGTGGGAGCAACTAGGAGGCTGTGTCTCCTTTTCTTCATTCCTGAGGGTATCTAGGGGACGGGGAGGGAGAGTGTGTGGGCAGGAGGCTGGGAATTGTCACACTCACAAGTTACTCTTTGCTGATGGGGCCCTAGGATTCGGACTGAGGTCTGTAATTCCAAAGCCTTCCCACTTTTCATGGTGGATTTCAGTTTTGAGTTTGTGTGGGTGCTATTTGTGAAGCAGAAAAAGAAAAAAAATAAATGTGGTATTGCACTGGAATGCTATGAGACTTGACCTCAGTATTTCTTAAATCTCAGTGGCCAGACCTGGAATAGGTTACTATTCAAAAGCAGCTTGTAGTTTTCTGATGTATGTTTCAATGAAGACTGCACTTTTGTTTTGGAGAATCTCTCAGTGCTTGAGTGGGCTTCTTGGTTTGCCAAAAGCAAAGCCCAACTCTTGTAGTGGAATGGAAAGTTAAGACATAACTGAACTGCTCTGCATAATAATGCCAGTGGTTGTCTTCTTTGAATAGGGATCCCTACTCTAATTACATTCACTGGGAGTCCAGCCTGAAATGTGTCTGGGTAGAGGTGGAGGGGAAAGTCTCTTTTGTTGGTAGCATTATCAAAGGTGTTGAGAAGAGTGAAGATATGGCCTTGGGTGGAAGGGAGTCCCTTTGGGAGACAATGGGCAAGGGCCATAGATGCTGCATGTGTAATAGCCACTTCTAAGACTTCTCAGCTTTGTAATTCTTCTGTTACTCCAAACTTTCAGTAACAGGTATTCTTTGGACAATTAGGGAGGGGATTGTGTACTCACTTAAGATTTCCTTCCACCCACTAGGATCTGACCCCCACCCTCCAAGTGGGGTGGGCAGCCACTGGTGGGTGGCTGGTGGTATTGAAGCGCTAGAGGGTGGTTTGCAGCAGAATTCCGGAATGCCATCTATTGAGCAAAGGAGGAGGCTGTACTGGGGAGTGTCCGGGTTGAAGTTCAAGCAAGTCAGAAAGTCTGGCCTTAACTGAATCACTGGTGAGGAACGAGTGCAGTCAGGAATGGATTTGTGGGGCATGAAAACCTTTTAAGCTTTCCAGGATTGTCTGGGAAAGGGGACTGGGTTTTCTATCACTAAACTGGGTGGGACTTGTTCTATAGTTTCTATAGTTGATAATTAACTAGAGCTGTGACCTCTATAATATAGAGGGAGGGTAATGAGCATCACTCCCTGCCAGCCCAAGAGAGGAAACAAGTGTATTAGTAGGCTGCAGGTATATTTTCATACTTAAATTTCTAGGAAGCCTTCCTTGTGGAGTTCTCCTCTTCCCTTCCCTGCCCTCCTCCAGCGTGTGGTTTTCCTTTCTCTGGTTTGCATTCTACTTTGCACACACCTTTATCATAGTAACCACTTACCCTGTTTGTAATCTATAATTATCTATGTACATGTCTCCCCTAGTAGACTGACTTCAAGGGCGAGGTACTGGCGCTGGTACTCAGACCCCGAGTCAAATTCCAACTTTGCCACTAGCTAGCTTTGTGATCTTAGGCAAATTACTTAATGACTGTATGCCTCGATTTCCTTGATTTATAAAATTGGCGTAAGACTCCTTATTGCATTTGGTTACTGGAAGACATTAAGGTCACCAAAGCCTATAAATTAGGGGTACAAGGTATGTGCAAAATGAAGGCGCCTAAAACGGTAAGCATGTGTTAATTAACCTGGCCTACCTCGTGCACTCAACAAACACTGACCACCAACTGTGCTCTGGACCTCCGGACGCTCCCTCCCAAGTGGAGCCGTGTCACGTGTGGCGTGTGGGCCTTGTCTCACATGCCGACTCCGGACTGGATCTGCCAAGGAGAAAACCCCGCCCACAGCTCAGCTGATCTCGTCAGCGATTGGACCGGGTCCGTGCTGCAGGGATTCCTGTTGCTAGGGTCGCTATAGGAGGAGGTGCTAGTTTGCGCGTGCGTAGGTTGAGGATGAAGCTTTCCGGTCGGGCGGGAGGAGGTGACGTCGGGAGCGGTGGCGGGCGGGGGCCATTCGTAGCCCTGGGGACGTTGTATCTGTGGGCCCTCGAATCGCGTCACAAGTCAGCGACTGAACCTTGGCGGTGGTGGCCGAGGCGGCGAAGGCGGCAGCGGCGGCGACAGCTCTGGGGTTTGCGTCTCGGGGTGTGTCGGCCGCCGCTGCTGCTCGGGCCTGGTATGTACAGATGGCTGGTTAGGATTCTCGGCACCATTTTCCGTTTCTGCGACCGATCGGTGCCCCCTCCCCGGGCCCTCCTGAAGAGGCGGCGCTCGAACAGGTGAGATGAGAGGGGGCTGAGCGCCGGCCTAGCTGTACCCCCTCCCCCACCCTGGGCTCTCCGGCTGAGATAGCGTTGATTTATTTAGCCAGGCAGGCCCTGCTTAGTCTAAAGTCTTTGGGCTGAGGCCGGAGGGTTGCGGGTCGCGGGTGACCTGGTGACGCAGTCGCTCCCGCCACGCTGTGGGGGACACAGCTCCTGATGAAGGAAGGAGCTAGTTGTCTTTGGGGTGGCCGGTGATGATGGGATCTTTGATGTTCTTGTCAGAGCCAAAGCTGGTTGCTGACAACAAATGGGGCTCTGTGTCCGCTCTTAGGCTGAAAACTAAAAATTGAAGGAATACTGTCTTTGTTGTGCCTCACTGTTTACAAAGCATACTATCAAGTGTCATTTGCGGACAATAAGTGCAGTTGAGGGAAGTGAGATTCATAGATTGCTCAAAGCCGTTTTGACTGCAAGTACTGTTCTCTTAGCACCAAAAAACAGCAGCTGTCTTGTTCTGAAACAGCTGTCAAGCAGTATGTATGTTTGGAGCCAGAGGGGGAGGAGTGATTTTGTGCTTTAGAATTACTATATAAGAAAAAAAGATTAGGTACATCACTCCTTTAAAAAGATCACTAGGCTGGACTCAAAAATTCAGTTAAAATTTGGGGGAAACTAAAAGATATTCTTACTTAGCATTTACTCCTTGGCTTGTCCCATTTCATAGTATCTACCTCCTTGCCTAAGAATTAATCTAGAAAATAAAATACCATACAAATTCTATGCATTCCCCCCAACTTTTGGTGATCAAGCGTTAATTTCATTTTTTATTAAGCTTCAATATCAACGAAAGTGGAAAAAAGGTTGGTTTCTAGGAGCTTGAGTGAACAAGATGATTAATACTTGAGTCTGAGAATGCAGGTTATTGATAAAATTGGTTGTTGGCTAAATTGCATCATGTATTCCTTAGACGCATGGGTTCAACTTATTCCCCCTTTCTGACTTTCTGTGGAGTTGATGTGAGGATCATTTGAGAACATGTTATAAAGAGCCTAAACTGATACTTAATATATATAAGGGTAGTATTTGTTTATTCTACTCCAAGGGCCCCCGTGCAGGGTCTGGTGCATGATAAATACTTGGTGTATATTTCTTGAATAAGGGAATGTTAATTCCCTCTCCCTTGTCCTCTCTTTTTGATGTGAATTCCTGTCAGGGGAACATGATTTGGAGATCAAAACCTTGTTCTTTAATACACTTTAGATGCCTACGTCCTTAATCTAAAATAACTCTTCTCAGTGTAAGTTAATTTTCAGTCAAAATGAAGCCAGCAGGTCTTGTTAGGATATTTAAAGTTTTGAGCTGAATGGAATCCTGGGATCTCATTCATTTTTTTCTAAATATGATTAATCATAAGGATTCAGAAAGATGATTAGTATACTGTGAGCCTTTAACATTCTTGACATATGGTCTAGAAACTTTCCTGAATTCCCAAATTCTTTATTACCACTTTATTGTAGTTTCCATGATAAAAATGCAGTTAAAAATAACACCTTTTTCTGGCTAAGAATTGTCTTATTTTTAAATTTCAAAATATTAAGGGAGTACAGATATTTTTGGTTACATGGATCTATTTTGTAATGCTTGAGTCACAACTATAAGTGTGCCCATTGCCAAAATAATGTTCATTGTATGCCTTAGGTAGGTTTTTGCCCCTGTCCTCCTCCCCCTAAGAATTGTTTTTTAAGGCTGCTTATATTGTCACCTGAAGTAAAAGATGGCTTTCTTTGGGGGTCATCTTTCAAAAGGAAATTGCTTCTTTGTTGTTTTTTTAAAAATCATTTCTGGAAAGAAAAAGGAAATGTTAGTCCTAGGCTCTTACTAGGTTCACTTACTAGCTAAGTGACTTCTGGCCAGTTTCAAGTTTGTGCTTTAGCCATATTACAAATCTGTGATTACAAATTATATAGTAAGGAGTTTGGGTCTCTCTCAAATAGTTGAAACCGTGGTGCTAAGTTTTCAAATACTAAAAGCCTACTATAGAATAATATTCTCTTTTAAAATATCAGCTGAATTTCATTTTATGATGAAGTGATATAAGGGGGTATATCATATGAATAGAAAGTTTATTTTTATAGAAATGGGTTTTTTGTGTGTATATATATATTTTTCTTCTTCTTTTCTTTCAGCACTCTGTTTTCTACTGTGGACACTGATGAAATACCAGCCAAAAGACCAAGATTAGGTACTGAATATAAATTTTTAAAAATTTAGTTTTTTAATAGGAAAAATATATGCATGGGACAAAATTCAAAAGGTAGAAAGTATATGCAGTGAAAAGTAAATCTCTTTCCTACTCAATTTTCTTTTCTAGAGGTAATCACTGTTGTCAGCAATTTCTGTAATGTTTCCATATAAATAAGCCTATGTGTCGAATGTGCATTTTAAAATTCTAAATCCTGCTATAAGAAAAGGTGCTTTTTATTTTTGAGGAGGAAACATTGTAAAAACTACTTCAAATTGAGTGATCTAGTTCAGATGGCTGAGTGAACCAGTGTAATTTGTTGTCACAAATCTTTTTACTTCCATATATCTGAAGGGCTAGAAGAGAATAAAACTAGAATAAAGAGAAAAGGCACAATAGAATACTGTAATATATTCTTTATCAAAAATGACTGAATTTGGCCGGGCGCGGTGGCTCACGCCTGTAATCCTAGCACTCTGGGAGGCCGAGGCAGGCGGATTGTTTGAGCTCAGGAGTTCGATACCAGCCTGAGCGAGGGTGAGACCCTGTCTCTACTAAAAATAGAAAGAAATTAGCTGGACAACTAAAAATATATAGAAAAAAAATTAGCCGGGCATGGTGGCGCATGCCTGTAGTCCCAGCTACTCGGGAGGCTGAGGCAGGAGGATGGCTTGAGCCCAGGAGTTCGAGGTTGCTGTGAGCTAGGCTGACGCCACGGCATTCACTCTAGCCCGGGCAAAAGAGTGAGACTCTGTCTCAAAAAAAAAAAAAAAATGACTGAATTTGAGTCTATCTCCAGATATGGTAGTTGAATATGGACTTGTCTATTAATATTTCATTTATATCCAATGAGTACTTACTGAGTATGTCTTAATGCTAAGCATTGTGTTAGGTTCTGCAGAATGCAAGACAGAGTCTCCTTACATGATTATATGGTGGGGGTATGCGACAGGCACATAAATACTACTACTGTAAATGAGGATATGATAAATTAGAAAGATATTTAAAAAATCCTCTCCAATTTTCAGCTGATTGAGAGTCTTAGTAAATATTTGCTGGAGTTAGTATGTGAGATGGGTCATGAAGGATGGAAAGGCTATCAAAAGAGAACAATAGGAAGGAAAAGCATTCTAGGCAGAGGAAACAGTATAGGAAAGTTGTGTAAATTTAGGACAGTGAATAGAGCTCAGGGAAAAATTGGCTGAAGAGAGGTAGGTCAAATTATAGAGGATTTTAAGTGATAAGATTTTATACTAAATTCAGTGGACAATATTTCCCAAAGCACAGGATAGATGTCAATTTAGGGAATAATTTTAGGGGATACAACATTCACAGCATACGTAACATTTAAATTATGATTATATACTAAGAAAGTGTATCCTTTTCAGTTATTTATTTTAGATGCTTACATCTTGCTTATTTCCAACAGAAAATCTTGATTTTGTACCGGTATGTCTTCTATATTTGTTTAATATTAATACATGCTAATTTCCCATTTTTTAACAGGTCCAGCTAGAACTTAATATTATCGTGTTTTCATTTCTTTATAAGGCAAATGATGTTGGCTTTACATTTACAGAAGTAACTTAAAATTATCTTTTTTCTTTCTTTTTTTTGAGACAGGGGTTACTCTATTGTGGGGGTAGAGTACAGTGGTATCATCATAGCTCACTGCAAGCTCAAAACTCCTGGGCTTAAGTGATCCTTCTGCCTCAGCCTTCAAAGTAGCTGAGGCTACAGGCACACACCACCATGCCCAGCTAATTTTTCTGTTTTTTTGTGGGGACATGGGGTCTTGCTATGTTACTCAGGCTGGTCTCGAACTCCTGGCCTCAAGTGATCCTCCAACCTTGGCCTTACGAAGTGCTAGGATTACAGGCATGAGCCACTGCGCCTGGCCAAAATTATCTTTTTTTTTTCAATGAAATACATATGTTCAGGGTACCCTTTAAAAAAAAAATTTTTTTTTCAGAACTGATGCTATAGTATTTTTTTTTTTTTTAAAGAGACTAGGTCTTGCTATGTTGCCCAGGCTGGTCTCAAACACCTGGGCTTAAGCAATCCTCCCACCTTGGCCTCCCATGTAGCTGGGACTACAGGCTCATGCCACTTTGCCTGGCTAAAGTTATCATTTATTTATTTATTTATTTAGTTATTTAAGATGGGGCCTCAGTGTGTTGCTTGGGCCAGAGTGCAGTGGTATGATCATAGCTCACTGCAACCTCGAACTGCTGGGTTCAGCGATCCTTATGCCTCAGCCTCCCGAATAGTTGCCACCGCGTCCAGCTAATTTTTAAAAAACTTTGGC
>NW_012133858.1:18208527-18215940 GCF_000956105.1 Propithecus coquereli | reverse complement strand
TGGATGTGGTAAAAAACTTTGGCGGCATCATAGGTTTCTGAAATGATTATTTACAGTAGTCATCTATTTTACACACTTCTGTGTTAGAGATCACCCGTTCTATCATTTTCATTAAGTATGTATTATGATTTTCTGAATGGCAAACTATATAGAAGGGATTCTAACCCACGGGGGAAGCAGTGAGTAGCTGAGAGAATATTTTTAGCAGAGTTTGTAAAGGTCTGTAGAGTGCTGTCTGTTACCAGATGTTGAACTCTTCCTCGGTTCTTGCTTCTCACAATCAGAGAATGAAAGCAAGAGACAGTTTTGAAGCAGCAAGCAGCAAAGTTTATTAAGCAAGTACACCTCCAGACATGGAGGTGGACTGCCAAGAAGGATTAGCAAGTGATAGTACACTCCAGGAGGAGGTAGGAACAGGCACATGTCTCAGTGGACAGTGGCCCTGGGTTTTCTGTTCCATCCCTTTTTCTTCTGCCTTGCCTCTCCTCCTTTGTGACTTTGTCTCTTCCTTCTTTTTTTTTTCTTTTTTTTTTTGTTTGAGACAGAGTCTCGCTCTGTCACCCAGATTAGAGTACAGTGGTGTGATCATAGCTCACCATAACCTTGAACTCCTGGGCTCAAGCGATCCTCCTGCCTCAGCCTCCTGAGTAGCTGGGGCTACAGGTGTGCGCCACCATGCCTGGCTAATTTTTCTGTTTTGCGTAGAGGTGGGGTTTTGCTCTTGCTTAGGCTGGTCTCAAACTCCTGAGCTCAAGCAATCCTCCCAGAGTGCTAGGATTACAGGTGCGAGCCACAGCGCCTAGCCTTCTTGGCTCTTCTTTTTTCTTGACCAATGGGAATGTTGTCTCCTTCCTGCTGGGGAGATTTCACATCATATGGTTAGGCCTGGATGTATTATGGTGTTCAAAGCTCATTGGGGAGGGGGGGAAACTGTAATAATGTATAATGTGCCCTTTGTTGTTTCTGTTATGTCTCTTTTGACAGTTGTGGTTACCCTTATCTTTATTATTGTTACAGTATGTTCTCTGACTCAGCATCCCACTTGTTTATGTGTCTTGCATTTGTATTTTCTCTGCTCATGTCTCACTTTTTTTTTTGAGACAGAGTCTCACTCTTTTGCCCGGGCTAGAGTGCCGTGGTGTCAGCCTAGCTCACAGCAACCTCAAACTTCCTGGGCTCAAGCGATCCTTCTGCCTCAGCCTCCCGAGTAGCTGGGATTACAGGCATGTGCCACCATGCCCGGCTAATTTTTTCTATATATTTTTAGTTGTCCGATTAATTTCTTTCTATTTTTAGTAGAGACGGGTCTCGCTCTTGCTCAGGCTGGTTTCGAACTCCTGAGCTCAAATGATCCGCCCGCCTCAGCCTCCCAGAGAGCTAGGATTACAGGCGTGAGCCACCGCGCCTGGCCATGTCTCACTTTTCTTACACTAACATTGTGACACTTACTGCTGCCCTTATCTTGCAGTGTAATTTCTTACTCAGTATTCCTTTTGTTTATATTGCATGTTCCATACTTCCTCTGCTCATGTCTCACTTTCCTACCTACGCTAACACTGTCCAGTAGAACTTCCTGCGATGATGTCTGTTGAGCACTTGAAATGTGAAATGTGGCCAGTTTGAGGAACTGCATTTGTGGGTTTTTTTTTTGTTTGTTTGTTTGTTTTGAGACTGGATCTCACTCTTCTGCCCAGGCTAGAGTGCAGTGGCATCGTCATAGCTCACTGCAACTTCAAACTGCTGGGCTCAAATGATCCTCCTGCCTCAGCCTCCCAAGTAGCTAGGACTATAGGCTGGCGACACCATGCCTGGCTAATTTTTTAATTTTTTTGTAGAGGCAGGTGTTGCTATTGCCCAGGCAGGTCTGGAACTCCTGGCTTCAAGTGATCTTCCTGCCTCGGCTTCCTAGCGTGCTGGGATTATAGGTATGAGCTTCTGTGCCTGGCCTGAATTTTTAATTTTATTTCATTTTAGTATAATTTAAACTTAAGTAACCACATCTGGGTATGAGCTACTATATTGGACGGTACAACTCTATTGGTTGCTTTTGAGAGAACAAAAGCAAGGGTAAAAGAAAGAGGATCTCAGAATTACAGACTCATGATCTTACAGGTGAAAGAGATTTTAAGAGATCTGTTTAGTCTCAGAAAAATAAGGTGGTCTTGTACCCATTTTACAGATGAGGCAGGCCTGCTTTCCTTCCTTTTAAAAAATAGGTAAGATCTTTTGATGTAATCTCAGGGACAATACACAGATTTTGACAAAATTTGTAAGAAAATAAAATACTACAATACTTTTTAGTGGCCAGTATTTACTATGTTATCAAGAATACCTCTTGTCCTCTGGGATCTAGATGACAGTCTTTGGGTTGAGCATCAATCCCTAAAGCTCTTTTTCTCCCACTTATAAAGCACAGCAGAATGTAATATCCCTCAGCATCATTAGAGGGATAACCTGGAAGTCTCTCTAATTCCTAAAATGAGAAACAACTCATTTGCAAACCTTGGTACTTTTAACTATTATCTAGTAGCAAATTACTTCAAATTGGATTTTGCTTTACCTGGCCATCACATCTTCCCTTTTGTTTAAATTATTTCCCTATCTTTCTGGAAAGTATTTACTTTATATTTTATATGTTGTGGAGCACTTATGGCTTAAAAGCCACCATTTCAGGCTATTTTTCTCTGAAACAGAATGTGGCTAAGGTGATGGTCTCTTTTTCTCAAACTAGTGCTTTAGAATATCCTTAATTAGGCACTAGAAAGGAAATTTTAGATGAGTTAGACATGGAGGAAGTGAGAATGAGGTAGTGTGATAAAAGGAGGAAGTAGGGAAAGAACTGAAGTCTCCTTCTTCCCCTTGTTTATTTTGTAATCTTTATTGTTGATGGCGGGGAGGGGTGAGTCTGAGAGCTTCTAACACATCTTCTCTAGTAGAGGGATAGATTTGCTTCATTTTAGGTGTTTAAAAGCTACATATTTTATTTACTTCACCTAGCTAAGATATAATAGGGGCTCAGTAAATAGTTGTTCAGGGCAACTACAGTGTATTGTTACCTGCCTGGGAAGTCAGGACAAACCAAGGAGTAAATGGATTCTACCATACCTGGTAGCTACATGCTCATTGTTTTTAATTATACCCTCATCTCTCTGGTAAAAATGTATATATTCTAGAGGTGAGGTCCCCACCCATTCCACCGCTCCCCACCCCCCCGCTATCTGTGGAAAAACTGTCATCCACGAAACCAGTCCCTGGTGTCAAAAAGGTTGAGGACTGCTGTTCTAGAGAATTTATTGCTTAAAATCTGCCATTTCAGGACTTTTTTTTTGTGAATCAGGATGTGATTTGCTAAAGTGATGGTTTCATGTTTTTGTAGCATCCCAGATATTTTACTAAAAAACCCAAAATCTCCAGCCTGAGCAACATAGCAAGACCCCATCTCTACAAAAAAAAACCCACATTAGCTGAGTATGGTGGCGTGAACCTGTAGTCCCAGCTACTTGGGAGGCTGAGGCAGGAAGATTGCTTGAGCCCAGGAGTTTGAGGTTACAGTGAACTCTAGCCTGGGCAACAGAGTGAGACCTTGCCTCAAAACAAAACAAAAGAAAAAACTGCCCAAAACAAAAATCATAATATTGGAATTCTAGTTATTCAATTAGAAAAAAAAATATTTTTATAGGTATCTCTTTATTTCAATGGTTGACAGAAGTACTTTTAATAAAAATTGAGGGGCCGGGCGTGGTGGCTCACGCCTGTAATCCTAGCACTCTGGGAGGGCGAGGCGGGTGGATTGCTCAAGGTCAGGAGTTCGAGACCAGCCTGAGCAAGAGCGAGACCCTGTCTCTACTAAAAAATAGAAAGAAATGATCTGGACAACTAAAAATATATATATAGAGAAAAAATTAGCCGGGCATGGTGGCGCATGCCTGTAGTCCCAGCTACTCGGGAGGCTGAGGCAGAAGGATCGCTTGAGCCCAGGAGTTTGAGGTTGCTGTGAGCTAGGCTGACGCCATGGCACTCACTCTAGCCCGGGCAACAAAGTGAGACTCTGTCTCAAAAAAAAAAAAAAAAAAAAAATTGAGGGAGGTTCTTTCCAAAATATAATTTTATTTTTTTTCTGGAAGTTTATTACTATATTCATAGTTTGTTGACACTTTCTAGATTGCTTTATTCACCAAGTGAAAAACAGTCTCTACAATGCTGCCAGCTTATTTGGATTCCCATTCCAGCTGACCACAAAGCCCATGGTAACTTCAGCTTGTAATGGAACACGGAATGTGGCCTCTTCAGGAGAGGTCAGTGGGGATGGGGTTCCTTTGGGGCTACTGATCTTTGTACTTAATCATTAAAGTTAAATTTTACAAATATTCACTTTTTTGGGAATTAATGTGTAGAATGACTTCTTTCCAGAAATATTCATGCCTTTATTAGCTATGATTATAAAGGTTAAGAAGTTAAAGATTTAAAAAGTATTTATAAGGTGCCTAATATTATTACATTTGCTTTTCTTATTTAAGTATGTGTGAAGAACTTGAAATTGTTATTTTTTATATCATTTTGAGTCTTAACAAATTAAACCTTTGGTCTGACTGATGATGGTATCTCTTCTGTGAGCCAGCTAAGAAAATGATTATCAATGGAGTGATCTTTTCATATTAGAAACTTATTTAAATTATAAAGTTTAGATGATACAGAGGTGATTCTGTTTCATTTTAAGGTATTTTCGAACTCTTCATCTTGTGAACTGACAGGTTCTGGATCCTGGAACAACATGCTGAAACTGGGTGAGGTGGTCAGAAATATTTCTGCATCCCCCTACCTCCTCCTTGCCATTTTTCCCTAAGTTTTGAGACTATGAAAGGAAAACATTGATTTGTATTGGGATGAGAACAAAGACATATTCTTTCTACCATTCTAAAAAGCAAATAGCTTTCCTTTAGAATTATTGTTTTTGAATTTATTGTTGTGTTTTCTATTTGTGTTATCAGTGTCCTTAATGTGACTTAGATCAAGGTTCATTCATTTTAAAAAAAAACCTCAAATACCCATTTTCTGAGAGCTTACTGTGGTAAGTTACTAGAAATAACAAAACAATGAAACCTTGTCCCTGCCCTTGAGGAGTTTATCATCCAGTTGGGAGTAGCCTCAGGCTCCCAGTTCTCACAGTTTTATGGATTAGGGACTTCCATATCATCCTTAGATCCTGAAATTGAATTGTGATTATTGTATATACATGTACTATCCAAAGTGCTATGATGGGGACTTTGTGGAAAGAAGCCAGAGTCCTGAGAAATAATTGTGATGTCTGCCACACAGCCAGGCTTATAAAATTTGAGAGGAAGGGGAGGAAGTTAGGGAAAATGAGCTTTAGAGAAATAGGTTCAAAAGTCAAAAGTGGAAGGAGCTAAGGAAGTGATAAAAACCATAGAGTTGCTCTTCTCAAACTTTTTTAGTAAAATACCTCTGGTGGCAGAGAAGAGCAAAGGAGAGTAAACGCATACCCCTGTGTCTGAGAATCTAGTTCTAAAGGATTTAGAACCAAGATGATATTTCTTTGAAGTTTTTTATTTCATTGAAAAAGTTAATGTAAATTGAATATCATCTGTTCATATTGTTTGAATATTTAAATGTTTAAAATTATTTACCATTAAAATTGACATATATGAAGGATGGTAGATTTATCTTGTGTTTGAAGTGCCAGTACTGTATTTCTGTGGGTTTGTATACCCTAGTCTGAGAAACACAGGTATTCCTGGAGCAGGTTTCTTGTATAAAGAAGTCCACAATCTCTTATGTGAAACCCTTGGAGGCCAGATGTGTTTGGGAATTCAGAATTTTTTATATTTTAGATATATTTGTTGAATATTATAATAAACTCCATTGGGATCTGGAATAGAACTCTGTAATCAAACATGGATATTTCTGCAATTAAATAGTATTCATACTAGGTGAGATAAATAAGGACTAGCTTCATATTGCTTCAAGTCAGGATTTATAAACATGAATTAAGGTCAGTTTAGGTTTTTGCTGCAACTGACTTGGAAAAAATTTTCAGTTTCAGAGCTTTTTGCATTTTGGACTTCTCAGGTACTCCAAGCACCTGTAGTAGCTCCTGAAGAGAAGGTGGCTGATGAAATTTTGATCGCCCTCTTTTGAATGATAGTAACTATCTCACAATAGTTGAAAGCTTCCAGTGAAATGTAGTGACATATGGCTGGTTTTTATTTTAAAATACTTCTGTTTTCTTGGTAAGAAGAAACTTAATTTGAACAATATACTCAAGTTGATAGGATTACAGAGAGTTGCAGTCTTTGAGTTCTTCATGGCCTGTGGTCAGTCCCACCAAGCAAAACTAGAAAAGCTTGCAGCGAATTCTGTTATTGCCTATCTGAAACCAAAGACAAACTAAGCCCTATTGCTTTCCTTAAACTTTTACACAATTTTTGCTGGACTCCTGTGCTATTAATAGAATTTGAAAAACAAGATATTTAGCTCTACAATATAGATTGCTCACAGATTTTCTTTCCTAATGCTGACTGTTCACAGGCATTTTTTTCCCCCACAATTACAAATGCATTTTTAAAATAGGTAATAAATCTCCTAATGGAATAAGTGACTATCCAAAGATCAGAGTGACAGTAACCCGAGATCAACCACGCAGAGTCTTGCCTTCCTTTGGGTAAGTGTTAAATTCTGCCTTTCTGTAAATGGAAACTTAGCATTTATTAGGTGCTCACTCTTGCTAGGCATTCTCACTTTTGTTCTATTATGTAATCTTGTTAAATAAGTACTCTGAGGTTAGTAACTTTTGGAATATCAGCTACTGAGAGACTTGAACCCAAGTATGTGTTACTTTTTTTACTATATTGTATGCCCATAGCGTATGATTTTGAAAACCTTTTTAGATAGGATTTTCGCTTTCTTCTGAATTTACAGATAAATGCTAAAATTGTAAGTGTATATGGCCTGATGAATTTTCATACACTTGAATATACCCATTAGTTCTGTGAAACGTAATAATTTTCTTCCCTCCTGTTTCTGTATTCTCACTTTCTAGAATTTGTTTGGATATTAGACCTGGATTGATCTAATTTTCCTATATATTCTTGCCTGTTGTCCTCTTTTTAAAAGATTTTTTTACTGTAGACTGGGCACAGTGGCTCACACTGGTAATCCCAGCATTTGGGAGGCCAAGGCGAGAGGATCACTTGAGCCCAGGAGTTTGAGACCAGCCTGAGCAACATAGTGAGATCCTGTATCTACAGAAAAATTAAAAAAAAAAAAATTAACTGGGCGTGGTGGCACTTGCTTGTAGTCTTAGCTACTCGGGAAGTGGGAAGATCGCTTGAGCATAGGAGTTCAAGGCTGCAGTGACCTATTATCACATCACTGCACTCCAGCCTGGACAACAGA
>NW_012133858.1:18206055-18207595 GCF_000956105.1 Propithecus coquereli | reverse complement strand
TGAGTCTGCAAGCAATTGATTTGTTATGATCTCTGTGTAAAGATGATGCTTCCGTGGATTGCTCCCCTGTCTGCAGCCCACCTCCTGCTGTGTGGCCAGGTTCCTGATAGGCCATGTGGGGAGGGAGGGTGTTTGGGGACCACAGACCTAGAGTATCGTCTATTTGGATGATGTTCTATGTGTACTGGAAAAGAATGTGAATGTTACTATTGTTAAGTGTAGTGATCTACATATCAGGTCAAGTTGGCTGACAATGTTTTATAGGTCTTAGATTGATTTTTCTGTGTACTTTTTTATTGATTGATGAGGAGTGTTGCAGTTTTTCTTCTATAATTTCAGATTTGTTTATTTCTCCTTCTAGTTATGCCAGTTTTTGTCCCATGTATTTTGTCTTCATATATTTTGAAGCTCTATTCGGTGAATAACCTGACTCAGATTCACCAGTTGTTATCATTTTGCTACATTTGCTTTATCATTCTCTGTCATATATACATATATTTTTTTTAATCATTTGAGAGTCTTCGACTCGTGCCCCTTTAAGCCTAAATACTTGAGCGTGTTTCTTTCTTTCTTTTTTTTTTTTTTTTGGAGACAGAGTCTCACTCCGTTGACCCTGCTAGAGTGCAGTGGCTTCATAGCTCACTGCAACCTCAAACTCCTGGGCTCAAGAGATCCTCCTGCCTCAGCCTCCCAAATAGCTGGGACTATAGGCACACTCCATGGCGCCTGGCTAATTTTTTTTCATTTTTAGTAGAGATAGGGTCTCGCTCTTGGCTCAGGCTGGTCTCAAACCCCTGTGCTCAAGCCATCCTCCTGCCTCGGCTTCCCAGAGTGTTAGGATTATAGGTGTGAGCCACTACACCCGGCCTTGTTTATTTCTTTTTCTTTTGGGACAGGGTCTCCTTCTCTTGCTTGGGCTAGAGTGCAGTCTCAAACTCCTGGGCTCAAATGGTCCTCCTGCCTCAGCCTCCCAAGTAGTTGGAACTACAGGTACATGCTACCTCGCCCAGCTAATTTTTGTATTTTTTGTAGAAATAGGGCCTCATTATGTTGCCCAGGCTGGTTTCAAATTCCTGGGTTTAGGCAATCTTCCTGCCTTAGCCTGCCAAAGTGCCAGGATTACAGGCATGAGCCACCATGCCTGATCAGTTTATCTCTTAAGAATGAGGACAGCTGGGTACAGTGGCTCAAGCCTATAATCTTAGCACTTTGGGAGGCTGAGGCAGGAGGATGGCTGAGGCAGGAGGATGGGTTCAAGAGGCATTTTGGAGGTGGGATCAATATAACTTGGAGGCTTGGATTTGGGGGAGACTAGTGTCCCAGGGAATGTGCTTTGAGATTCAATGTACTGAAATAATTTCATGATAACAAGGATAGAACCTGGTCATGGCATGGGATTCCCTGGGAGGCCCATTTAGATCAAACGTGAAGAAGAAACTGCCACTACTTCAAACTGTCCCAAGACCAGCCTGGACAACATAGCAAGACCCTGGCTATATGTAAAATAAATTAAAAAATGGCTTTAAAAAAAAAAAAAAAA
>NW_012133858.1:18191205-18204655 GCF_000956105.1 Propithecus coquereli | reverse complement strand
CGCCCGGCCAGCATGATTTCTTTTAAAACATACTTTATGAATTTTGGGTGGAGTATATAATATATGTACTAGGATACATATTTCAAATGGTACCAAAGGGTGTACAGTGACTATGTTTCCCAGTTTCTTTTCACACCTGGCCCCTACCACCCAGTTTGACTCTTAGCAAGTATAACCACTGATACCTGGATGTATCCTTCTAGAGATATTCTATACATATATAATTTAGTCAATTGTCAGATGTTATTTTCACTATAAGGAAGAAAAAGGAATCATATTAGGAAGAGATAAGATTATGGATTTTTTCTTTTTGAGTGCCTGAATTATCTAACACGTATCTTTTATAAACTTTAATAACTAACTGAGCAAGGGAAGTAAATGGTGTGTATCTCTGCTTTTTCCTTCCTCTTTCAGAGCACTTGGCATGACAAAGAGACAACCTTCTTTTCACTTTGCTCTTGAAGTCTTCATTTATTCAAGGAAAATTTAGAATTATTCCTGTATCTGGCACTCCCCAGGACCATTAGCTATTTCAGTTTGCTAGATGGTTTTCTGAGCCACTTGTTTTGTTTAGTTCATCAAAGAAATATTTATTTGGGTCCCACATACTGTGCTAGTTGTCAGTAACTCAAATTTGAACAAAATGTGGTCCCTGCCTTCTAGGCCCACAGTCCCCAACCCCCAGGCCGAAGACTAGTATGGATCTGTGGTCTGTTAGGAACTGGGCCACATAGCAGGAGGTGAATGAAGCTTTATCTATATTTACATCCGCTTCCCAGTCACTGCCCGAGCTCTGCTTCCCCTGACCTCCTGTCTGGAAATATTGTCTTCTATGAAACCGGTCCCTGGTGCCAAAAAGATTGAGGACTGCTGCTCTAGGAGCTTGTACATAAATAGTTGTAATTCAAAACAGGTAGGCAGAGAGAGGAATGGACTATTGCCCTGGTTTTAAGAAGGGGTATTGAAGGCTTCAATTTTTTAGATGAGAAATCCAGGGTGTAACTGAACAAATATCTGTGGGATGTATACAGAGGGTGTATTGTAGAAATATTGGTAGGTAATATTAGTAAGGACATATTTGCCAATTAAGCATCATGTAAGGTAGAGAGAAGAACCTGAGTCCCAGATTTCAGTCTTGGGAATAAATACATGTCACTGACCAAGATACCCTGGTTGTTTAGGGGGAAGATGATGACTTCAGTTTTGGACATTGTTTAAGGTGCCTGTGAAACACAAGACATCTCCCATGGACTCTTGGATATGGGTGATGGGAATTTTGAGAAGGCAGATTTAGACCCACATTTCTGATCTTCTGCGTATTGATGTTATTTAAATCAAGGGAGCTGATGATATTATTCAGGGAAAGAATGTAGTGTAAGAGGAGATATGGACAAAACCGTCAGCATTTAAGGCAGGCAGAAGCAGGAATAATCTGAGGTGGAGACAGAGAAGAATCAGAAGAGCTTATTGTCCATGAAGGCGAGGCAAGGTCAGCAGGGTAGGATGCCGAAGAGAGATCAAATAATGTAACAGCTGAAAAGGCGTCTATTAGATGTGTCCATAGAAGGTCATTGGTGACTTTGGTGAGAACAGTTCCATTTTGGAAGCTACATGTTCTCATCATGCAAGTGGATTATTTCTGTTGGGTTTTTTGGTGGTTAATTCAATTCTGTTAACCTAGTTCTGTCAAAACCTCAAACGCCATCAGGATCTAGCAGATAATGTAATGAGTGAAGCGGGCTAGAGAGCAAACGACCCATCTGAAGCGGATAAACCCTACATAGCTACAGATTGTTGGTTCAGTTTTTCAAAAAGGCCATATTTTTGGATTTTAAAAAAAATTTATAAAGTTGGCAATTCAAAGAAATTTTAAAAACACTATGTTGGCAAGTAAAACGCATCTGTAGGCTGCATTTGACCTTTTAGTCTCTGTTTATTATTTAATTTATTATTTAATTTTAGGTTTAATGTGATAGTACTTATCTAACATGCTTTCTTTTATTTAGGGTGTTCAGAAAGAGGAAAGAGAGAAGTACCGAAGGTTACTGGAACGACTTAAAGAAGGTGGTCATGGAAACTCTGTCCCTCCTTTAACGTCACATCATCACAGGTGAAAATGAGCTAACAAGATAAATGCTGTGCTAGATATCTTTTTCCGTGTTTTGGAGAGGGTATTGGTGGGAGGGGCCTTGTTGAAAAAAGAGGTTAACATTAAACTAGCCCTATAATTTGCCTGGACTTTGTGTCTAGTAATGGATTATATAGAACAGTGGTTTTACAAAATAGAATTTTATGTTACCTTTAGAATTCTTTATTGAAGTGAACTCTTACTAGAAACTCTGGTATAGAAAAGTGGATCACTGATTGAAGTGGGGCTCCCAGGGGCAGAGAGTTTCTTTAACCTCTCCAATATACATGTCTTGAAATCTCTGTCTTTCTGCCTCTCTCTTCATTCCTCCTCTCCTGCCTATTTCTCCCTTTCCCTTCCTTCCTTTCTCTCTCCTTCACTTCTTTAGTTTCTCTTAGAGATGTCTTTTTTCTTCCTCATGCCTTCCTCCCACCCTGAGACACACATAGTCTCTGAGGCATTGTAGTGATTGCATCTGAGTACAATTGGAAACCTTTTACTTTAGAGACAAGATTAAAGTCACCCAGGTCATAAGAATTTTCCTTATAAGACAGCTTGTTAATTGAATACTCTAATGATTTGAGCAAATAGATGAGAATGGAAGGAGGAGGTGATGTCTGGCCTTATATTTGCCTGTGAAAAGAAGACAAAAATGTTTGAGCTCAGGATTGAGGTACACTCGATAATTCTAACAAGTGGTATGAGAATATACAGAGATCCCAGAAGTTATGTAACAGCAAGTTGAAGGTAAAAAAGTCACAAGACTTTTAGCTTGTTGAATGCAGAAATAACAAATTATTTGGGAATTTTAACTTTGGTTGTGAACGTTTTAAAAATAATTCTCTTAATTTAGTCAGAATGTTAATATTTTCTCCGTTTTGACAAGCCACTATTGGAAGCAGCAGTATATTTAATGAACTATTGGCTTTGTCACATTGGCAAAGTCCTTAAACTATTTTGCTATTTTACGTTCCTACTTTTAATGCATTGATTCAGGATCCATTTAAATATATCATTTAAAATTGTTTATCTTTTTTTTGTTGTTTTGAGACAAGAGTCTTGCTCTGTTGCCTGGGCTAGAATGCAGTGGCATCATCATAGCTCCCTATAACCTCAAACTCCTGGGCTCAAGTGATCCTCCTGCCTCAGCCTTCCAAGTAGCTGGGACTATATGTGCCCACTACCATGCTCACCTAATTATTTTATCTTTTTGTAGAGATGGAGGCTCACTAGGTTGCCTAGGCTGGTCCCAAACTCTTAGGCTCACGTGATCCTCCTACCTCGGCTTCCCAAAATGCTGGGATTATAGGTGTGAGCCACCGCCAACATTTTTTTATCTTTTAATCTGAGTTTTATTACACTAAGATTTTTCAGTGAAGGTGTCAGTGGGGATTGAGAACATCCAATTTTACAAATAGAAAAACTGGATATGAGGTAACTTGGCTAAAGTATTAGAATCAGGATTAGACTCCTTTTATCCTAGTCCCAGATAGTAGTACTGTGTTGCTTCCTCTCTGTTGTAATTTGATGTTACAGGGTAATCAATAACCCCCATTTGGAGAAGCTTATCGGACAGAGATAATGAATATTAATGGTAGACTTTCCTTTTGTATCTGATCTCCCTTACTTTTTGTGTTTCTAAGTTCTCAAAGAAGTCAGATGGACACATTAAAGACCAAAGGCTGGGGTGAAGAACAAAATTACGGAGTCAGAACAACTCAATTTGTTCCAAAACAATGTGAGTTCCCAGATTTATTTAGCCTTGTCTTTATGTATTGACCTTAGTTCTTGTTAGAGTGTGCATATGAGGTTGAAAATTAAAATTTAAATGAAGATGGTAAACCAAGTTTTAAAACGTTATCAAACCTCAAGGCATTGACTGGGGCTTATCCAGTATCAGGAGTTTAACAACAACAACAACAAAAAAAAACAAATACTGTTTCAAGATGAAGTAGATTCATAAAATGGCTCTTGATCATTATTCCTAGGCTCCTGTATAGTAGCAAATATTTGGTGAGCCTAAATTTAATTTACTTATATCAATTTCCTTATATTTTTCCTCTGCCCACTAAATGACAGTAATTGAGAGCTTACCAAATGAGAAGATATCAGTTAGTTTATAGTAAAGATTATACTTAAAGAACAAAGAGATGTGTTCATTTTTAGTCAACTTAATTTGTAGGAAGGCTAGCATCTTTAGAATTCACTACAGCATTTCAATGTAGATGAATGTTTTGATACTTCGGAGACTGTGTAAGCTGAAATTCTAGCTGCATGATTGTTTAGTAAAGGAAACATTTAATCTTTTCTTTACTATCCTCACAGATACACTTGTTGAAACAAGGGGACCTCTATATTCAATGAGAAGTGAAAAGAGGTACATGGTTCTTTAGTTCTTTCTAAGTTTTCTTTTAATATATATTTTCTTACTTTAAAAGTTCTATTTATGAGTAACTAGGTCTGAGGACTTGTGAACTCTCCTCAACTCTGGTAGCTGGTCAACATATATGGGTAAATAGGTAGCTCTTATGTCAGATACCCACCTTTGCTTGGGAGGGTACCCCTTATCTCTTAGGCTTCAGGGCTTGGGAGAAGCAGGTACTTCTTGGCTAGAGTGTAGGTAGAGTGGGCATCCCTCTAGTGATCAGTGTTTCTAGTATAGGAACAGTGAAGGCAGTTCTGCATGTCTTAGGATTTTGGATGATAAACAATTTACAGCAGAGTTCATAAACTATGGCTCACAGGCCAAATCTGGTCCATGCACTTATTTTTTTGTAAGTAAAGTTTTATTGGAACACAGTTGTGTTCATTCATTTACATACTGTCTATGGCTGCTTTTAAATTATACTGGTAGAGGCGAGATGTGAACGAGACCATAAAACCTGCAGAGCCCAAAGTATTTATTGTCTGTTTCTTTTTGGAAAAATTTGCTGAACTCTGGTATAGAGGATTATATAAACTCAAGGCAGTTTTTGTTTGTAAATTATTAAATTTTTCCCTAAAGCTAGCCTGGTCTGTACCAAGTTAGAATCATTCAGCAGAAGTTTATAATCTGTCTCAATTTTTTCCCTCAGGTGTTCAAAGGGGAAAATATCTGATCCAGAGAAGACACTCAGAGTCAGACTTGAAAACGAAGGTGTAAGTAAAAACTCTAGTTAAATTTTATAACTGTTTACTTGATCACCTATGTTTTTTTTGGTGCCCATGAAAAATAAGAAGAGTGATAGATATATATTACTTTGATTGCTAATTCTTTTTTGAGACAGAGTCTTGCTCTGTCACCCTGCGTAGAGTGCAATGGCATCATTGTAGCTCACTGCAACCTCAAATTCCTAGGTTCAAGCGATCCTCTTGCCTCAGCCTCCCGAGAGTAGCTGGGACTACAGGCTCATGCCACAATGCCTGGCTAATTTTTCTATTTTTACTAGAGACAGGGTCTCACTTTTGCTCAGGCTGGTCTCCAATTCCTGAGCTCAAGCAGTCCTCCCGCCTTGGCCTCTCAGAGTGTTAGGATTACAGGCGTGAGCCACCATGTCCAGCCTGATTGCTAATTCTGTTGTTTTCTTTTAAAAAGCAACAGGCATTAAAGATATACAACTTTTTCCTTCCTTATGAGTTGTGTGATTTTTACCTCTGTAGTAGCCACCTTTGTTTACGAGAGAGACCAGCCTGCCTCCATACTAACCCTTATCTCTGTTGCATGGCATCTTTTGGAGAATTAAAAAAAAAAATCATAGGTCTCTGTGAAAGATATGACTTTGTTTAGGATTTTGTTTTCAGAGTTAAGATTTCAGATTTACTTGAAAATATTAGCAAATCTTATGCTTAAATTGGATTTTATATTTTCTCTGTAAGTATTGGAATAAGAATTGTGCCAGTGATCGCCATAGCAATACCAACATTTTTAAATAATGGCAAAGTGTTTTGCTAACCACTCCATGTCCAAAAGAAATATATTCCTAAATTAAATGCAAACTTGAGTTTTAGGTTATTACACATTTTAGATACATAGAAATACAAAAGTTTAGGGAACTATTTTGTATTGAGTATCACTATTCGGTTAAGTTTGTGTTCTCCCACTAGACCTCTTCATAAGAATTTTTTTAGTCTTAAGGTCAAGTCATCGTCTTAAGTCATAAGTTAGAATTTTCCCTTCTCTATGTTCTTGACTTCCAGTGATTCCGAATAGAGCCTTTGTGTTTAATTATTATTTGTCACCTGTGTAGCAAAAGCTGAAGGAAGAGGGGAACTAAGTCTCAAGAGTTAGAGTGAACAGAGTGGGGTATTTGGAACCTGGCTAAGGACTACATCCTGCTTTTATCCTTGCTGAGCCCAAAGACCACTGTCTGGGACCATAGGAAGGGGCAGCAGCTGCTGGTTCCTGAGGACCAGTGTACCTGGCAGTTATCTAGAGTAAAGAGTACTGGTTAGGTCTCTTGAGACTAATGTGATTCCAGTCCAAAGCTCTATTTCTAAATACACAGTTGAGTGCAGCCTCAAACTCCTGTGCTGAAGAGGTTCTTCTGCCTCAGCCTCCCCAGAAGCTGGGACTACAGGCCCTTGCTACCACAACCAGCTAATTTTTCTATATTTTTAGAGACAGGGTCTCTTGCTCAGGCTGATCCTGAACTCCTGGCCTCAAGCAGTACTCCTGCGTAAGCCTCCCAAAGTGTTAGATTTACAGGCGTGAGCCACTGCACCCGGCTATTTCCTAATTTTAAAATAGTTGTTTGCTAGATGACTTAAATTTGGTATTAAGGGTTGCGATAGGGAAGGGTCTTATCAAAGTTTCTGGGGTGCTGGCAGAATTCTGTTTGTTGACCAGAATGTTGGTTATATATATGTTCTTTTTACAAAAATTAATTAAGTGGTACATTAATGTTTTGTGCATTTTTCTATGGTATATATATATAATCACTTTTTAAAAAGATAAAGTATTATGCCAAGGGCTTGAGACATAAATTAAACAAATAAAAAGATGAAGTAGAATAAGTTTACCTAGTATAAGGATAGCAGTAATTTATTCTGATGGGATTATGGGTCATAATTGGTTTTTTAAACTTTCAAAATGTCTTTTAACCACATTATTTTAATTGGGATAGGAGAATGGAAAATACTTTTTTTTCCTACCTCCAGGGAAAGTGGTGAGTGTTCTGTTTCATGGTTTGTAATTGAGGTATCCTGTGAGCCTTAGATTTGGAGTTTTTTTTTTATTCCCTCTTGCAGGGCCAGGCAGATATGCTAAATCTACTTTACTCATTTGAGGGATTTGCTGATTCTTTTTTCTTTCACGTTAATGGCACTGTTATATTTCATGTGTTATGTGTGTTTATATTTGCAAGTATCAAACATGTCAGTAGAATATAGAAACTTTTTTGATCAGAGGAGGGGACACCAGCTGGAGCCTGACCTATCAGAAGAAGTGTCAGCCCGACTTCGCCTGGGCGGCGGAAGCAATGGCTTACTCAGGAGGAAAATGTCAATACTTGAGACAAAGGAAAAGAACTGCTCAGGCAAAGAGAGGGATAGAAGAACAGATGATCTGCTTGAACTTACAGAGGTATCGTTCTTTGTATTGATCTGAAAAAGAGACATATTTGTAAATAACCTCAGTTATTCTAAACTTGAATGAATATTTTGTTTTGAGGACTTTCTCCAGGCTGGGGAGAAATTTATGAAAAAAATCTGGCCCACGGTCTGTTTATTCACTTTGTCTACATTGATCATTAGTGAACTATGAAGGTAGCCTAAGGGATCAAATAAATATTCAGCAAATGTGAGTAGACATAATTATCACATATCTTGGAAGATAACGGATTCTTTGTAGATTCTTTTTCTAACCTGCAAATACGTTGGATTACATGGTATGGGTTTGGCATTAGGAGTAAGTTCATTGTGGTTTTTTTTTTTAAAGTGATTATAGTTTACTAAAATGTCTCTTTCATTGACTGTTGCATTTGAAAATAGTAAAAAATTACAGAAAACAAGGAATGTAGTTAAAATTCTTATTTTAAAGCTATACCCACATCTTGGCTCCCTCTCCATTGTTGTCTTAGTAGGTAGTAGTACTATTCAGTGACTATCTATTGAACCCTTATTATATATTGAGCATGCAGGTGGAGAGAGAGGTTCATAAGATAGTAAAATTGTGTGCAGTAGGAGGAAGCAGTAGTAAACATATTTAGAGGAAAATAATTTTTTTTTTTTTGAGATAGAGTCTCACTCTGTTGCCCTGAGTAGAGTGCCGTGGTGTCAGCCTAGCTCACTGCAACCTCAAACTCCTGGGCTCAAATGATCTTCCTGCCTCAGCCTCCCGAGTAGCTGGGACTACTATGGGTGCACCCCACCACGCCCAGCTAATTTTTCTATTTTTAGTAGAGAAGGGGTCTCACTCTTGCTCAGGTTGGTCTTGAACTCCTGAGCTCAAGCTATCCTCCCACCTCAGCCTCCCGGAGTGCTAGGATTACAGGCATAAGCCACCGTGCCTGGCCCAGAAAATAATTTCTATTGGGTTTGTAGATCATTTTTATAGTTTAAATAATGCATTTATCTGCATAATTCTTTAGTATGATGAAGCCATCTATCTATTCAATAAGGAGTCAGTTGTTAGACTACTGCCTGGTTTCCCAGTTTCTACCTGTTTGCTTATTCTCTTCATGTAGAGAATGAATAATATGACCTCTCAGATGTCCTAATTTTATTTTGATGTTTTAAAATGAAAGTTTATGAGGTAAATCAGGATTTTGGTGTTACGAAAGGAGCAAAGGCTAGGAAGCTAGACACACCTAGGTTCAAATCTTGGCTCTACCTTTTAATAATTATATAACTTTAAACATATAAAATAAATTCTCTGAGCTTCAGTTTTTTCTTCTATAAAATGATAATAATACCTTTCCTACAAGTAAGAATTAATGATGTGCTTCAAGCATCTAGTACCATGTTTGGCTCATAGTGTTCAATACATGATAGTGGGAGAAAATTGAGACTATACTTTAGATGTAATATCATTATTAAATTATTGTTTCCAGAAGCTAATAATTGAACTAGCATTTCTTATAACCATTATTAAGACTGCTTTGTAGTCTTGTTTGAATATTTTCATACTGCAATCGAGTAAGTGTTTGATAGTATATTTTTCTTAAGACTCAAGTGTTTACAGAGATGAAAAATGTTTTTCAGTCTCAGACTTTCAGTATCTGCTAGTGGTTCTGTATTAAAATAGCAATCTCTGGAATTTCTAATTCAGGACATGGAAAAGGAAATCAGTAATGCCTTAGGCCATGGCCCACAAGATGAGATCCTAAGTAGCGCTTTCAAATTGCGAATTACCCGAGGAGATATCCAGACATTAAAGAACTATCATTGGCTCAATGATGAAGTAAGTTGTCTTTTTTTCCCTTTGACTATAATGTTTGTTTACTATCCATAATCAAAGTGATTTCTACCTGATTGTAAGAAGTCAGTAAAGCAACTTTTTGTTTTACTTAAAACAAAAACATCTTAAGCCTTAAAAAGATAGTTAATTCTGATTGTGTTCTGCCTTTAATTAGCAATTCCCTCTCCTGTATCTATACTTAGTTGCATCCATCACTTCATTTACTAGTCTTCAATGACATTTTTGTAAACTCTGGGTACAGCTGAGTGAGAGGAAGCACTTTATTTTAGATGAATTCCTTTAGGAGCCATTTTATTTTTTCAATAATAAAGGGATATATTGATCACTATGTATTTTTCTTTATTTCATTTGAGTGATAATTGCAAAATTTTGCTCAGTGTGTCATCTTGTATCCTTATATATTTAGCAAAAGCTCTTCATTTTTTTTTTGTTTTGTTTTGAGACAGAGTCTTACTCTGTTGCCCAGGCTAGAGTGCTATGGCTCAGCCTAGCTCACGGCAACCTCAAACTCCTGGGCTCAAGTGATCCTCCTGCCTCAGCCTCCTAGAGTGCTAGGATTACAGGTGTGAGCTACCATGCCCGGCCTCTTTGTTCTTCTTGTCAGTTTTCCAGTTGGTTCTTTCCCTAAGTACTCAATCCCCGCATCTTATCTTCTTCCTTTGTCTTCCTTCCTCTTTTCCCTGTGACTAGTTACCAATAAATGTGTTCTTTTACAGGTAGAATGTTTTGTTTCACATTATAAATATAATATGTTTATTTTGGAAAACATAGGAAAAATAAAATAAAAATATTACTGTTCAAAATTGTCACCACTCTAAATATTAATATTTTGGTGGTTTTTTTCCAGTTAATATTTTAAAATTGAGGTCTAATTTACATATAGTAAAATTCACTACTTGTTAATATTCCTGCATATTTTTTGTGTGATACAGTTATGTACACCTTTTCATTATTGCACAGACTTTCTCCTTGGGTTCCTTCTTTTGGTTCTGTTGTTACTCATGCTTCAAAAGTACAAATTCATTCCTTTTTAATCCCTTCCATTTTTCACTGGTCACTATTTTCCCCGTCTTTTGCTATAGACAGTCCTTTTATCCTCTTTTAGTACCTTACCTTTTAATTCATCCTTACTCAAAATAGAAATTTAGTTCTAATAATATACTTGCCATGTTCCAACTTTTATTCTCTTGGTGTTTTATAGGTCATTAATTTTTACATGAATCTTCTGGTGGAAAGAAATAAAAAGCAAGGCTATCCAGCACTTCATGCATTCAGTACTTTCTTCTATCCTAAGTTAAAGTCTGGGGGTTACCAAGCAGTGAAAAGATGGACCAAAGGGGTAAATCTCTTTGAACAAGAACTTATTCTGGTGCCTATTCATCGGAAGGTACATTGGAGCCTGGTGGTAAGTAGAAGGGGTTAATTGTTAGAATTTGGATAAAGACTATTTTTTAAAATAATGCTACTCTTTTCTGTCCAGTGAACGGCCAATAGTACTAGGTTATTAAGTATGAAATGTTTGATTTCCTGAAGTACTAAGTTAGTTGATACCTCTGACATTTCAATTTGACACTTCTTGTTTTATTTTTATTGTGATGATACATCCTCATTCTTTCAAACGCATGGTGTGGCTTGTGATTATCTTTCAAATTTTTTTAGAGCAATTTCTGTGAAACCATGGGTAAGTAAAAAATTCATGTTGTTTTCAAATACGAGTTCTGTTGTGGAACTGCTGCAGCACAGATAGCTTGAAATATCAATGAAAAAGTGTTTGGGAAGGATGTGGCTAATGAACACACAGTACATTGATGGTTTGAGAAGTCACATTCTAGTGATTTTAATCTTGCAAATGAGCCACGCAGTGACCTGAGACCAAGGTGGATGATGATGAGCTGAAAGCTGTAATGGAAGCAAATCTATTTCAACCTACGCATGAATTATCAGCAAGGTTTGACGTTACCATTCCAACAATATTGGACCATTTGAAACAAATCGGCAAGGTGAGGAAGCTGGATAGATGGGTTCCGCATGAATTAAACAAGTGTCAAAAGAGAAATCATCTTGAAGCTTGCCTTTCTTTGCTGTCACAGCGTAAAGATGAACCATTTCTCTACAGTATTGTTACATGTGATGAAAAATGGATTCTTTTTGACAATCACAAGTGTTTGGCACAATGGTTGGATAAAGATGAAGTGCCAAAACAGTCCAAAACTGAATATTCATCAAAAAAAGCTAATGTTGTCTGGTGGTCCAGCACTGGTATTATCTGCTACAGCTTTATGAAACATGGTCAACCAATTATAGCAGATGTCTACTGCAGTCAATTGGATGAAATGATGGAGGATGCTTGTGATTAAGCATCCAGGATTGGTCAATAGCAACAGGGCAATCCTCTTGTGAGACCACATGTTGCACAAACAATGCTCAAACTACAGCAGCTGGACTTGGAAACTGTCTGTCATCTACCGTATTCACCAGACCTTGCAGCAACTGACTACCACTTCTTCCGGGCTTTGGATCACTTGCAAGGAAAAATATTCAACTCTCAATAAACTGTGGAAAACACCTTTCATGATTTCATCACCACTCACTCTCCAGGCTTCTTCGCTGCTGACATAAGCAAGCTGTCATTAAGATGGCAAAACTGTGCTGATAGTTTAGGCACATACTTTGATTAATTGTACTGCTTCTTGTTTGAGATATAATAAACTAAACTTTTGATTCGAAATTGGAAATTTCATATTTAATGACCTAATATATATTATAGGCATTATCTGCAGAGTCTCTTTTTAGTTCTTGAGTTGAACACCTTAGAACGCTTGAAGACATGTTCCCAATACTTGAGGAGCTTTCATTTTTAATAGGAAAGAGTTTTAGTATACATAGGGTTATTACATCTATTTAGTTTTGTTTACAAGATGGTACAGGTTTATTGTAGAAAAATAAACATACAAAGAAGGCAAAAAAAAATCTCATCACTCTGAGAATGTTTTGTTAAATAAGTTTGTAGGAATACAAATATATAATTTTAAACTCATATCATCTGTGATATTTTTTAACTTGTTTCTTTTTTTAAACAAAAAATGTCTTAGAAATACATTCATGCTGGTACACGTATTGATTTTTTTTAAAGATGCTTTTCTTTTTAAAAGCAAAATTCTCCTGTTATATTTAAGATGTTTCCAGATGTTGTATTTTTCCATTATAGGTTATAGACCTAAGAAAAAAGTGTCTTAAATATCTGGATTCTATGGGACAAAAGGGCCACAGGATCTGTGAGATTCTCCTGTAAGTAAAGGTTGAAAACTTTACTGTTGTCTCATTATATCCTTGTTAGGTAATCTTTCTTCTGTTTAATCCTAGGAAGCTCTCTGTGAATGGTAGTCTAATGTATGGTTAACAACTGTCATCCCAGTTGTTCTCAGGACTTAACTTGAATCTGCTTTGTTTTTGTTTTTTGTTTTTTTTGGCCTAAAAATAACCTAATATCCGATCTTAACTGAGAAGTCTTGTTTTAGTAGCATATTGAAAACAAGTTTGTGTTACAATGCAAAATATATCTTATTATTATAGAATCCAGCCTCGAGCTGTGGCTCCTGCCTGTAATCCCAGCACTTTGGGAGGCTGAGGCAGGAGGATCAGTTGAGGTCAGGAGTTCGAGACTAGCCTGGGCAACATACAAAGATCTCGTCTCTACAAAAAATAAAAAAAAGCTTTAGCCAGGCTTGGTGGCACGTGCCTGTAGTCCCAGCTGCTTAGGCTGAAGCAGGAGGATTGCTTGAGCCCAGGAGTTTGAGGCTGTAGTGATCTATGATCATGCCACTGCACTCCAGCATGGGTGACAGAGCAAGACCCCATCTCAAAAAAAACCCTAAAAAGGCCGGGCGCGGTGGCTCACGCCTGTAATCCTAGCACTCTGGGAGGCC
>NW_012133858.1:18179214-18190581 GCF_000956105.1 Propithecus coquereli | reverse complement strand
TCTGCCCGCCTCGGCCTCCCAGAGTGCTAGGATTACAGGCATGAGCCACCATGCCCGGCCTGCTTTAATTTTTTAAAACAATTTTTTGTAAGCAGAAAATAAAACCCAGAATTAAAAACCCCAAAAGCAGTCATATTTTTAAAAAGCTAATGTATGTGGATTTGAGAGTGGCATATCTGTTAAACATCATAAAGCCCTTTGTAACTGTAATGGTTCGTCTCTGTGGGGATTCATGGATAATATCACTTTTTTTTTTCTTTTTTTAGTCAGTATTTACAGGATGAAAGTAAGACCAAAAGAAATATTGATCTGAATCTTTTAGAGTGGACCCACTACAGCATGAAGCCGCATGTAAGTGATGATCCTCTATATCTGACATACTTTGTTGCATTTAATAATAGTATCATATTATTCAGATCTGGCCCCCTTCCGCTCCTCATGCCCTCCCTCCCTTAAGCATGCATTCTCTTAAAGTATACGTCTTAAGAATAACCTACTTCTAAATCCTTAGTAATTAATTTAACCAAGATGGTTTCTTAGTTTTTATCTTACTGTTCTAAATGTAAATGTTAACTATATGCTAGCACATTTCTTATAATATTGGGGGAAAAAAACCCAGTAAATTCAAAATTCTTGTCTAAAATTTATCTACAAATTTGTTTATTTAGGTCTTAAGGGTCCCATGCCATGGGTCATCAAGAGTCAAGTATGCTGGTTGTGAATGTGCTTTGTGTTTTGCCAGATTTGAATCTCATTCAGTGTTTGAAAATGCATCCATCTTTGAATCTTAATGGCTTTCCTTTAAAGTAAGCTACATGAATTCAGTTTTAACCCTAACGTGTATAATTGCACAATCATCTTCATCCAAAAGAATTTTAATTTCCAAGCTAAATAACTTAAAGGTTAAGCTTTGAAATTTCCTGAGGAGAGCACAGGTGTACTCATCTGTTAGGATGAATATTGTGTTCTAGTATGGGAAATGTAATAAAGAAAACAAATTCTCTTCCTTTGTATATTGGAGTCTGTAGTTCTGTCCACTTTGAGAGATGCTGGGCTCTGGAGAAAAGTGTGAGGTACCTGCATATGTACGGGTGGTTTGTGTGTTTAAACAATCCTTTTTATAATAATCAACTGCATTTCTTTGAATTAGTGTGCTTTCCAGCAGTGGAATCAGCCTCTCCCATATTATCTTGTGCTACTTATAACTGACAGCCAAAGTGTGTAAAGGACTGGCCAAGGTTAGGGCACCACATGCCTGGGGATCGTGTGAGCTTGCCTTTTGTGGGTTTGGAATGAACCTTTGGCTTATTATGTTCTTAGCCGTGCTTGCAGCAAGTTTTGGTTTTGCCTCAGGACAAACTCAGGACAGAACTGAGCAATCAAGGCAAGATCCTAATTGATTAAAGCCTATCTAGAGGCTTTTTTCTCTGTCCTACTCGAAGCTGTGGAGGTCCAAAGCAATAGTAGTATTTTCCTAGCTAGGGAAGAGAAATGAAATTTCTGATTAAGCCACACACACTTAGCCTGTTGTAAGATTTATAAATGCTTCTGAAATAATTCTGACTGGCATTCCTGGTAGTAAACCTCTTTTCAGTTTGGTTTCTTTGAATGAGAGCTAAGAGATGGAACTCTCACTTTGCTTTTTTCTCTTCTGAAAAACATTTTCAGTGGGGGTCACGTATTTGGTTAGGGTTTTTATACCACATAGAGTAAGACTAATTGTGTTTGTAGTGTGTGTCTGTGTGTTTGTGTAATACAGGATTTAATATTTATCTTTATAATATTGTTTATCCACAGAGATAGATAGAAAAAGTCCAAGGAGTTTGTATTTGATGTTTTACCCCTTCCTCCCTTCTTTTTTTTGTATTTTATAATTTTAGGAGATTCCTCAACAGTTGAATGGGAGTGATTGTGGAATGTTTACTTGTAAATATGCAGACTATATCTCTAGGGACAAACCTATCACATTTACTCAGGTGAGTGAAGACCCCTCCTCATCCACTGACTTGCTATTGGAAGGTAAACTTAAAGCACTTAGCCAGCACCTGGCACACATTAAGCTCTCAATAATAGTTATTATTGCTATAAATCTTGGCCATAGCCCTCTTGACAGAATCGGAGTTTGTCATTTCATCTGCTCTCAAGTTTATCCTTGTCTTGCATGACTAATGTGCAGTTTACATATCTCTTAACTCCATCGTTCACTGGTTCCTGTGTATTACTGATACTGTTAGCCAAAGAAGGGGGCATGTCAATATATTAATATATTATATTAAAAAATATAAAAAATCAGGCCTTATGAGAACTGAAGCTGTAGGTCTAAGATATAACTGAGTACTGCTTTTTCCTTTCTGTTCTGGTTAATTTTGATTCTCCATGGCTCAGCATTTGAATTGAAACTCAAGTATGTCAGGAATTCTTGAGAATTTATGTTTGTAACAGTGGATTCTCAATCTTTTTATTACTGAGGACAACCCCCATTAAAAAATAATTTTCATCAACAGACCTCATTTTGATAGGTATTGTCTACCAAACAAACCGTATTTATTGAGTAGTAGGACTGATAACCCTATTCCAAGCTTCTGAGCAACGTGAAGTAACTAGGGCTCCCATGCTGACCAGTCTAAAGTTAGTCTCAGCAGTTTTAATAGGAAAAAATATGCAATTTTTTATTAGATGTTTTGAATTATTTAAAATAAGAATCATGTGTTAAGACTTTTTAGCTCCCACTCCCACCCCCAGGTATAAAATTACTAGTTTATAGTAAAGTGGTATATCCAACTATTTATAATAGGATACCAGGAGTACTTTAAGGATGTGAACTTCTGATTTCATCAAAAAAGGGACTTGGTTGAGTTACAGGTAATTCTGGAGTTGTCTTGTATGTTGCTATTGTGAAAATTGGCCCATGTAGTGATTATCAGTTAAAGTAGAATAATATATTGAGCAAAACAATTCATTCTTTTTTTTTGAGATAGAGTCTCACTGTAGTCTCACCCAGGCTAGAGTGTGGTGGTGTCATCATAGATCACTGCAACCTCAAATTCCTAGGCTCAAGTGATCCTCCTGCCTCAGCCTCCCAAGTAGCTGGGAGTACAGGCACGTGCCACCATACCCAACTAAGCTTCCAGAGTACCTAGGATTACAGGCACACACCACCACGCCTTGCTAGTTTTTTCTAGTCTTAGCAGAGACAGGGTCTCACTGTTGCTCAGGATGGTCTTGAATGCCTGAGCTCACGTGATCCTCCTGCCTCGGTCTCCCAGAGTGCTAGGATTTATAGGCCTGAGCCAGTGCACCTGACCAAAACAATTTATTCTTTGATGTTGTCAAATAGCAAGGAGTTGATTGTTCTCTGAACCTTATGACATGGGATATCAGAGAGAAGTTGCTATTGGAACAGAATTGGCAATGTGTAATATTTGGTGGAGCAGAAAGAAATTTGTAGATTTGCTTTTGTTTCCTTTATTTTAATAAAGTTCATTCATGTTTTTCTCATGTAAAAGCAGACTATGTTCATTTTAGAATGTTTTGAAAATACATATAAATAGAAAAGTTACCTGTTGTGTCATCACTTGGATATTTCCATTTTTGGTACATGTTTTTATTTTGAAGTTGTACTGTTCCACAGAATCTGTTGTATAATTCTGCATCCTACTTCGGTTTTCCTTTTTTTTTTTTTTTTTTTTGAGACAGAGTCTCACTCTTTTTGCCCAGGCTAGAGTGCCGTGGCGTCATCCTAGCTCACAGCAACCTCAAACTCCTGGGCTCAAGCAATCCTTCTGCCTCAGCCTCCCAAGTAGCTGGGACTACAGGCATGCGCCACCATGCCCGGCTAGTTTTTTCTATATATTTTTAGTTGTCCAGTTAATTTCTTTCTATTTTTTTTTTTTTAGTAGAGACGGGGTCTCGCTCTTGCTCAGGCTGGTTTCGAACTCCTGAGCTCAAACAATCCGCCCGCCTCGGCCTCCCAGAGAGCTAGGATTATAGGCGTGAGCCACCACGCCCAGCCCCTGCTTCGGTTTTCCTTAACATGTAAAAATGCTTATGGTATGTAAGATATAATTATAAACATTATAGGCCTTTTTTATGGCTTTATAACTATGGGCCCTGATGTAACATTTTCAGTGCTTACATAAAGGGACATGGACCTCCTTCCTTATTTACATGATTACACCTGAAGGCTGTCATGCTGTGCACATCAGTGTGTAATGCACGTGTTGTCTGTGGAATTCTTTACAGCACCAGATGCCTCTCTTCCGGAAGAAGATGGTGTGGGAAATCCTTCATCAGCAGTTGCTGTGAGAATGCCCTGCCTGGTCCCTCTAGCTGCTGGTGGTTCTTTCATGGACGTTTCCATATACCTCATGCATTGTGGGTTAAAAAGTCCCTGCATCACTTCTGTTCTCTCACAGGTACTGAGCTGTCAAGTGCATGAAAGCCTCTCTACACCCTAGTCCTGACTTGGGGTGCAGAGGGCTGCTTGCAACCCTGTTTGTAAGGCTGTGCCTGCTCAGTCCTGGACTATTCAACCCACACAAGAACAAACGCTAATTAATTCTTTTTTTTTTTAAAGATTTTTTTTTCCCTATGAATGTGGGAAATGCAGGATTTATTCTGTGAATTGTTTTTTTCTGTGTGTTTGTTCAGTGTATTCATTCGCTCATTTGCAAATATAGTGGGCAGTGGCCATTTACCGCTGCTCTCTTACAGTTAGCTCTCAACTACTTGTTTGAACTATTTATTTCTGAAAGGAATGTTAATCAACTGCCACTCCCTGCTGAACATCAGGAGGGAAATGATTGGGGGCAGAAGGAAGTGTTAATTAACTTCTCTAACGCCGGAGCAGTAACTGCCAACTTGAAGCTCAAGGGTTTCTTTGAGGCTTGAAAATGCCAAGAGAAATGAAAATGCTGTGGTGTAGGGCTCTGGTTGCCTTTCAGAGGAAGTCTGACACTACAGCATGGTCACAGTGTCATGGAAAAGTGGAACTGTGCACGAGGGACTCTGTCTGGCTATCCAAGCGTCTTCAGAAGAGTGTCGTGGTCATCTTAAAGAGACTTCCCTTTCTGGAAATGAGGTGACTTGGCTTACTCTTGAAACTGGATTCGAAGTAACTGTAAACCCTAAATCTTCATTTTTATCCCAGACCTGGTAGAGTATAAACCTCAGAATTATAAGGGCTGGCCTGAGCTGTTTATTTCAAAAGAATACTATTCAATTTAAAGCTATTTTTCCTCAAAGTTTTTTTTCTATATATTAAGCCGAAATTAAAAATTAAGTTTTATACACGTTAAGATTAGCGTCCTCACACTCCACCCCCACTGAAATTTGTGGAAGAAAATTTAGTACTTGGCTCTGAGGTTGCCAGTTACACAATAATCTATTTTGCATATAAAAGTTTGTATTTAACTTTTTTGTTCATTAAAAACCTTACAGATGTGGTTATGCATTTTTAATTTCAGAAAGTTTAGAGTTGGTCAGAACATATTTTGCAAGATCTAGTGCCTAGTGTTGCTTTTCTGATGTAATAAAAGGTTGTCTGGCAGAACCTGAAAAGTATATGCTGAAATGATTTCTGACCCTTTCCCTACTTAAACCTCCCAAACTTGTTCTGGTACATAAAAGCAAGAGGTAAAACTGGAAAAATTGGGCATGTGTTAGCTGTGAATCTACATGTTTGCCATTGGGAGGGCCCAGGCTGCTGGCCACAGAGGCATACTGGTTGTAGCTATTGCAGCCAGTTTTCCCTGAGACTTATAAAAGTCTTGGTACAGGATGTGGGGCTTGTGATATGGATTGAAACTGCTGGGTCTACTTGATGGTCAGGTCAGAGGCCATGAAGTTAGGTGATGATTACAGTAGGAGCTGGTTGTACTAAATCTCTCTCAACCTTAGTTTGCACAGAGAACCCTTCCTGTAGCCCCTGTTCCTTTCCCTGGGGCTCCTGGAGCTGTGCCAGTGAGAGTATTAGGGTCAGGCAGTTGGCACAGACAAAAAGGGCCAGAGGTTTACTGGGTCAGCATTATACTGAACACGCAGTTCCCACCGGCTGTTAGTGTGCTTCACCTGAGAGTTTAGTACCTTGGTTAAGATGTATTTCATGTTAGGTAAATCCTGTTAGAAATGGTAGTCTGTATTCTGCCCAAATGAGTGATGCTGAGGGTTAATGTGGTATTTGAAGGGCTTCTTTTTTTTTTGAGACAAAGTCTCGCTCTGTTGCCTGGGCTAGAGTGCAGTGGCATCATCATAGCTCACTGCAACCTCAAATTCTCGAATCCCCAGGCTCAAGGGATCCTCCTGCCTCAGCCTATAGATAGTAGCTGGGACTACAGGCGCCACGCCACCAAGCCAAGCTAATTTTTCTATTTTTTGTAGAGATGGGGGTCCTGCTACGTTGCACAAGCTGGGCGAGGGTTTCTTAAGAGCAACTTTCACTGTGCTTTCCATTAAAGTATACTCTTCAGGATAGCTCTTATTAATCTTCCAGGACATTGTGAAATTGGGAAGAGCAGAGCATTAAGCTAGAGCATGGCCTTCTGCTTGACCCTGAGTTCCTGAATTTAATGTGAGCTACTGCAGGCCATGCGTTTCTAGGCACTGATGTTTCTCCCTTGGTACAAAGAAACTTGTTGGTAATATAATTTTTATATCCAGTTTATGAAAGAAGTGTTCAGGTGAAAAAAAAACTATTGCTTTTATTAGTAGCAAATTATCAACATGAAAGCCAGTGATTTTTTTCTTGTTTTAATTGCAGTGGTTTGGGGGTCTTAAAAAAGGTGAACCATCTTTTTGGTAGGTAGTCTCTCTTAAAAATTGATAAAGATTTAAAAAAAAAATACTGTTGGTGAGGAAGTATTTTTCTCATGCTTGATCTTGTACCAGAGCTGGATGGGGGTGGGAGGGAAGTAGACTTGGGGCATAGGGAAAATGTTCTCGGAGTCCCACGTTCTACCTCAGTTACCTAAGGCTGTTAGAAACCTCTGATCTCTTCCTCCTCTGAAATCCTAAGCACAACTTTGGGGAATACCATGTCGCATGGCGGCTGTTTGCCTACACAGTGAGGAGTCGCCTGGTGCTGGGACCAAGGTGTGGGTGTGGGTAGAATGCGTCCTTAGAGAAGAAGTAGTGGACCTCAGATATGAATAAATAAGCAATATAGAGAAAGTTCAGTTTGTGATAACCTTAGTACTGTAGTTAAGCTGCATTGTTTGAATTGGCTTTTGTGAATTGGGAACCTAATCTCTGTTTGAGAAAAACTCGAAGCACCTGATAAACGAACTCATGGTATGTAACTCATTTGTAAGTTGGGGATCTAGCTGGCTGTATTGCTTTGGTAATTTTTTCTTTTAATTTACCGAACATATACAAGGAAGGAGTTTGAATATATTGAAATAGGTGTTGATTTTATCTATTTACCAATAAATTTATCTCTTTAATTTAGTGGCTTTAAATTTTTTTTGATTGCAACTCATAGTAATAAATGTATTTATGTTGTGACCAGTGCACACACATACACACACATATATACTATGTAATTAAACATGGACATAGAAGTTTGACAAAATAATACTTACCCTTATTCTACTCAGGTGACTTTATTTCAGGTTTTTCTTTTTTTCTTTTTTTTAAGAGACTGTGTCTTGCTGTGTTGCCCAGGCTGGCCTGGAACTCTGGCTGGAACTTCAGGCACATGTGCCACCACACCTGGCCATTAGTTATTTAAAAATATGAGACAGTTCATCAGAGCCCAGTTCACACACACGAAGCCGTGTCCACGTAGGGTGGGACAGGATGCCATCCTGGCAAGGATGGTCTCGTGCTCATTCTGCCTTTGGGAGGCTCAAGTGAGCTGAGCCAGGTGTGAAGTAATCCAGCACTTAGGTTCTCTGAAAATGGGCTGCTGGGAGAAAGCCTTTCCTTAGAAACAAGGCCAGCTAGTCTTGCTCCCGTCTTCTGCCTCTCCGTGGGGTCTCCCATTCATGGCTGCAAGCCAAGGACAATTTATGGGTGCTTTGTACCAGGGCAAATCAGGCATCATCTTGCAGCTCCTGCCCTGTCTTTCTCACACATGTTCATAGACAAGTATTTTGGAAAAGGGCACTTTAGGAGCTAAACCTGAAATTCTGCCACCTAGAATAAAGGCCAAGGAATGAAACCTGAGGGGTGGAGCCAAGAGGGCCTGTTTTTTTGGAGGTTCTTGTGTCACTGCTCTCCCTCCGATGTCTCATCTCGAGAATCACTACAAAGCCCTTGGCTCTATAGTTAAGGCCTCTCCTTTAAAGATGTGCTGCTTTTCTCCCTGTTCATCTGACAGACATCTCAACCTAGGCAGCAGCTTGCAGGTATAACCTTGGTTGCCAGGACCCCCCTGGCTTCTCTGGGCTGTGAACCTGTGGCTCGAGAGGGCAGTGGGCTTGAGTCCTCACTGGGGGAGGGGGAAGGTGGAGCTACAAGCACAGGGGTTTCTAATGGCCACACAGTCTGTCCCTTTCCACATTCATGCCAACCACAGCAGTGAGAATAACAGTGAGGGAACAGCTGGACATCTATATGCCATTAAACTTTACAAGTGATCCGCATCACTGAAATTGGAAATAATGAGAAAATCAGTGAGGAACACATTTTAAGTGATTTATAGGGGGAATGTGGCCATTCTGGAATCCCATCAGTATCACCACCATCTGCCCCTGCTGTGCTGTGGAACAGTCATCTCAAAAAGCCTAACTGGCCACCTCTGGCAGTCAAGTATTAGCTCTTTATTCCTAAGGCTACTTGGAGGTTTGGCAGCCTTCTCTGGTAGGCTCCAAAAGTCCATGAAGATAAACTTAGAAATGGTGCAGGACCATCTTCTTCCACCTCTTCACAGCACACTGGGGGCAGTGCTGGGTGCAGCATCCACTTCTCCAGTCCAAGGCTGATCCTGCCCTTCTCTGATCTCCCAGAATACAGGCATACCTCAGTTTTACTGTGAACTGCTTTACTGCACTTCAAAGATACTGCAGTTTTTACACATTGAAGGTTTGTGGTAGCCCTGTGTTGAGCAAATCTATTGGTGCCATTTTTCCAACAGCATGTGCTCACTTCATGCCTGTGTCTCATTTTGGTAATTCTTGAAATATTTCAAACTGTTTCATTATTATTGTATCTGTTATGGTGATCTGTGATCAGTGATCTTTGATGTTACTATCGTAATGGGGTGCTACAAACCACAGCTATGTTAGATGGCAAACTTAATTGATCAACGTTGTGCATGTTCTGACTGCCCCATAGACTGGCTGTTACTGTTTCTCCCTCTCCTCGGAACTCCTTATTCCCTGAGACAACAATAGCCAAACAGCATTATTGCTGATAAGGAGAAAGTTTTAGTGGACTGGATAGAAGATCAAATGAGACAACATTCCCTTAAGTGAAAGCCTAATCCAGAGCAAGGCCCTAACTCTCTTCAATTCTGTGAAGACTGAGAGAGGTGAGGAAGCTGCAGAAGAAAAGTTGGAAGCGAGCAGAGGTTGGTTCATGAGGTTTAAGGAAAGAAGCCCTCTCCATAGAAGTGCAAGGTGAAGCAGCAAGGGCTGATGTAGAAGCTACAGCAGATTATCTAGATTAAGATCTAGCTAAGATAACTGATGAAAGTGGCTACACTAAACACTTTCAGTGCAAATAAATATATTTTCTTCCATTGGAAGAAGATGCCATCTGGTTTTTTTTTTTTTTTTTTTTTTTGAGACAGAGTCTCACTTTGTTGCCCGGGCTAGAGTGCCGTGGCGTCAGCCTAGCTCACAGCAACCTCAAACTCCTGGGCCCAAGCGATCCTCCTGCCTCAGCCTCCCGAGTAGCTGGGACTACAGGCATGTGCCACCATGCCTGGCTAATTTTTTTCCTCTATATTTTTAGCTGTCCAATTAATTTCTTTCTATTTTTGGTAGAGACGGGGTCTCACTCTTGCTCAGGCTGGTCTCGAACTCCTGAGCTCAAACAATCCGCCCGCCTCGGCCTCCCAGAGTGCTAGGATTACAGGTGTGAGCCACCGCGCCCGGCCTCATCTAGTACTTTTATAGCTAGAGATATGCCTGGCTTCAAAGAACAGCCCTTTTTTTTTTTTTGAGACAGAGTCTCACTGTATTGCCCGGGCTAGAGTGCCATGTCATCCTAGCTCACAGCAACCTCAAACTCCTGGGCTCAAGCGATCCTCCTGCCTCAGCCTCCCAGAGAGCTAGGATTACAGACATGAGCCACCGCGCCCAGCCAGCCTGACTCTCTTGTTAGGGGCTAATGCAGTTGGTGACTTTAAGTTGAAGTCAGTGCTCATTTACCAATCCAAAAATTCTAGGACCCTTAAGAATAACGCTGTGCTCTGTAAAGGGAACAACAAAGCCTGGATGCCAGCACATCTGTTTACAAAAGCCACTATTGAGATCTACTGCTCAGAAAAAAAGATTGCTTTCGAAATATTATTGTTCATTGACAATGCACCTGGTCACCCAAGAGCTCTGAAGGAGATACATAAGGAGAGTAATGTAGTTTTCGTGCCTGCTATCACAAATCCATTCAGCAGGCCATGGATCAACGAGTAATTTCACCTTTCAAGACTTACTACTTAAGAAATACATTTCCCAAGGCTAGAACTACCATAGATAGTGATTCCTCTGATGGATTTGGGCAACGTAAATTGAAAGCCTTCTAGAAAGGACTCACCATTCTAGATACCATTAAGAACATTCGTGATTCATGGGAGGAGGTCAGAACATCAACATTAACAGGAGTTTGGAAGAAGCTGGTTCCCACTCTTACGGATGACTTTGAGGGGTTCAAGACTTCAGTGGAGGAATTAGCTGCAGATATGGAAATAGCAAGAGAACTAGAAGAGGAGCCCGAAAATGTGACTGAACTGCTGTGATCTCGTGGTCAAACTTCAATGAATGAGGAGTTGCTTCTTAAGGATGAGCAAAAAAAAATGGTTTCTTGAGGTGGAATCTACTCCTGATGAAGACGCTGTGAACGTTTTTGAAATGACAGCAAAGGATTTAGAATATCACATAAACTTAGTTGGTGAAGCAGTGGCAGGGTTTGAGAGGACTGACTCCAATTTTGAAAGAACTTCCACTGTGGGCAACATGCTGTCAAACAGCATTGCGTGCTACAGAGAAATCTTTCGTGAAAGGAAGAGTCAATTGATGTGGCAACCTTTACTGCCCTCTTATTTTAAGAAATTGCCACAGCCACCCAACCTCCAGCAACTCCCACCATGATATAAGTCAGCAGCCATCAACGCTGAGGCAAGACCCTCTAACAACAAAAAGATAAGACTCACCGAAGGCTCAGATGATCATTAGCATTTTTTAGCAGTACTTTTTTTTTTTTTTTTTT
>NW_012133858.1:18141757-18178148 GCF_000956105.1 Propithecus coquereli | reverse complement strand
TTTTTTTGTTTTTTGTCACAGAACACTGTTTGCAGTAGAGGAAACTGGCATTGCAGTCTGGTGGTATAATGGCTTGTTCACATAAACCAGTACATGTTCATCCTTTAGCGCAAAAAGCCCTAATGGCGCGTACCCTATGAAATTCAGGACATCTCCAATATTTTCTCTCTCTGTTTTTCTTTTTCATATATATTTTTTAATAAACATTTTCAAGGTTTGTCCAAAAGAAGGCCATATAGGTTCTTGGCTAGCGGAAGACAATTCAGAACAGTTGTTGCACACTTGGACTGTCACCTTCTCCAGGCTGGCAGTTGATATCTTATTTTTTTTCCAACTCATTTTTATTAAAAAAATAAAAAAATGCTCCAACTATCAGTTTTACAAAATCTCTAAGGGAAACACAAGAGCAAGGTGCTGAGGTAAAAAACACCTGAGGTAGCTTTTTTTTGTGTGTTTTTCTCGTTAAAAAAATCTGTAAATTTAACGCCCTGGGCCAACGACCTTGTGTAAATTGCTATTTTCCTCCACATTTTTTTAAAAGAAAGAAATCATTTTGCTGAATATTAATGGCTTATACACCAAAATGTAAAAAGACAAAATACATTCTTTCGTTGTGGAATTTTTCTTTGTTTGGTTGGTTGGTTGGTTTGATGGGTTCCTGTTTTCCTCTTCCAAAATGCTAGGACAAGTACCATTGACTCTTGTTCTTTTGAGTAACCAAGTGTAAGTTGAGGCTGGTTTGTGTGTTTCGCTTTTGTTCCTTTTGTGTGATGTGATACTCAGAGCACTGCTTTGCCTGGGGGGGAGGAGGTGCATAGATACAGGGGACTGAGACAGAGGGATGAGGGAATTCAAAAGAATGGGGATGGAAGAGGTGGGGAGGAAGGGAGGAAGGGGAGAGATAAACAGAGAGAGACAGAATTATATAGCAGTATGCAAAAAACCAGTTTAAAACCTGTGAAGCAAAGAGAAATGGGTGTATGAACTGGACAGGCATGAAGAGAAAGCTTCCTCTTCAAAGAGACGGTATCCCTTCTGTTGACATACACAGGTGATCCAGAACTGCTGTGAGTGTCCTTTCGATGAGAGTCCCTCCGGGTGAATTCTGTGTGGGTGGCCTCGAAGCTCCTCTCTACACCATCAGACCTCCCAAAGAAAGACTTCATTCTTTAAAGTCTAGAAAAGCCTGCTTTCTCTTTAAAAAGAAAAAAAATTAATAATTGATTAAAAATTGAAGTTAGTTGAGTTATTTGATATATTATTTCTAAAATATATTACCGCCGCAGGCACCCTGTGTAACCCACAGGCAACGTATCTTAACATCTTCCCTTCTAATATGTACACACATGTACAACAGAGACGATTTGCCAAAAGAAAAAAAAAAGGGTGTGAGTTTTGCTTGGCTTTGAACACATTCACCTATGTTAGTTCAACTAGAAGGGATAGCGTCTCGGGAGGTAAGGAGAGATCCCAGTGCGTGGTGAAGTGGATGGCTGGGGAGCCTGCAGAGGCCCTGGGGGGCGGGGCCAGGCCGGCGGGGTCTGGCAAGCCCGGCTGACCTTCCCCGTCCCCTCCTCGGCGCCTAGGATCCGCAGGGCCTCTGCAGAGTCCCTGGCCACCTCCGCAGACTTCTCATTCCTCAGGATGGTCTTTGGTTTGCTCCCGATCTGGCTGGCTGTGTTTGGTCTCATTCTGTCAGGTGTTGGAAGGGCTACATTCATCCGTTGTTTTGCTGGTGCCTGTGGGAGCCTCACTTGCTGCGCTGTGAGGCGACTCCCTGAGGATATTTCTGCTCCTGCTGCTTCACCTGTTGTACAATTTCCCTGATCTTGCGCTGTGCAGTCTGCAGCAGGGAGAGAAGGGAGAGGAGGGGACAGGGGAAAAAAGGAACCCAGTTCTGAGGACAAGCAGTAGGGGAGAGTCTGGGACTTGGGGGGAGAAGGGTGGGTGCTCAGAGAAGTGTCAACTACCCCTAGGCACCTTACTCTGGGGTCTTTTCTGCCTCGCAGCTAGTGGCAGAGGCCCCCCCACGCCCACTGCAAGGCTGCCGAGTGGACGGTAAGGGGGTGGGACCCCGGCAGCTTCCAGCTCACTGCTGGACACACAGGCCAGGGAGCAGAAGCAGGCAGCCAGCAATGGGGCGGGAGGGCGGGGTTGGGGGTGCGGAGGTCAGACAGCACCCCCTCCCCACTACGCACACTTGGGCTCCTGTGCTGCCCCACCCACCTTTCTAGAGAGGCCAGGAGGAACACCTGTGTGACTGCTGGGAGAAATGGGCTGGCCGTAGTGGACACGGGACAGCGAGGGGAAGAAACTGGGCCCAGACACTGCCCTGAACAACTGGAGCACACACTTCTGAACCCCAGCTCACCACCCCCCAGCCCAGCGCTGCCGCTACAGGCAGCTCCCGCAGACTGAGCTCCGTAGGAAGGTGCTGTTCAGACATATGCCCGGGGTGCCGAGGGGCTGAGACAGAGCGAGCAGAGGTGGGTGCGGCCAGGGGCTCGGACTGCAGGAGACCCAGTGGCATCTCAAAGGGCACTGGGCGGGGCCAGCAGTGTGGCAGGTGCGGACAGTCAGGTCTCCTGGCGCAGGTGCAGGCACTGGGAGAGCAGCTTACAGGGCAGACAAGCCTTCAGCGTCAGCACACACTGTTTGTCTTCATCGGTTAGGACAAGAATTCAGACTGCTTTCTCCCCAAACCCAGCCAACAAAAGCATCAAAGAGAACCAGGCCAAATTAGGCCAAGGCACTGGCCTTTCCAAACAAAAGAGCAGAAGCTGTGTGGAGGGGCTGTGTTTTGATAGGTGGGTCATGGTGAGATGGAGAAAGAAGAGAGAGAAATGAGAAACAAGGGTCTCTTGCCATGCGCATGGGACCTTTCATGGTGGGACCCAGGCACCCAGGCAGCGCTCGGGCTCCAGCTGGGGGACCCAGTGTGAGCTTGCCTGGTATGTGGCTCCCAGCAGAAAAGGCTGGGACCTCCTGAGGAGGGAGGGTGAGGACAGCCAAGACCTCGCCCCTCAGCATTGCAGGGGGCTTGAAATTTGCTGGGCTTGGCTTAAGGGCTTGACTCAGCAGTTCTACGCGCTTCCTCAAGCTCCCAGCGTGCCTGGGGGATGAACAGTGTCCCCTGCCCTGCCGGTGATCCCTCGAGAGCCAGGAAGAACCAGGGAGAGGTTCCATCTGGGTGGGGGTGGAGGGTGCTCAGGGCGTGAGCGCCACCAGTAGCTCAGGCAGAGAATGGAAAAGAGACTGGCAGGAGAGATGGGGCCCTCACAGCACAGGTACCTGGCTAGCAAAGAAATGCCCAATAATTCTGACGATCACTTCCTCATTTTCATCTGGTGTCTGGTCACGAGGCACGATGACTTCTGCACTGGTTAGGTTCTGTAGTTCGTTCACCTGTGGAGGGAGAACAGGCAGTGGGCTCAGGAGGGAGGGGGAGGGGAGTCTGCGCACCTTTCCTTAGTAGGGGACACCCGGGGCCATGGGGTTTGGGCCCTGGGAGGCTCAATGACAGGGAGAGGGAGTCAGGCGCTGAGTCCATGGGGCTACTTCTGGAGTCCCATTAATGCAGGTCTGCACATGCTCACAGTGACCCCGGCTTTCCAGTAACCCTGGTAAGAAGCTGACTCCTCCTGGACATGCTCTCCTGGGTGCTGACTGAGCCCACACCTCAGGCCCTGCTCTGTTCCCTACTCTTCATTTCCACTTCAGCCACCAAGTCTTGCTTACGCTGTTCCTATCCTTGGACTGTTATCCTTTCTTCCTGCCACTGGATCCCACCTCAGGCCCACCTCCTCCACGAAGCCGCTGAGCTCCCCTTATCTCAAACCATTTCCTGCATTCTGCTCCTCCTCCGTGCTGCCTCACTGGAACTGCTTCCCAGCAAAACTGTATGCTCCCTGAGGGACGCTGAGCTCACAGGGCGGTTCAGCAAGTGCCTAGTGGACAGCTGACAGTCTCTGGGGGAGGCAGAGAATTCACTTACCGATTGTGAAATCACCAAACAGGACATCCAAGGGTTCTACTCCCTCGTGAACTACCTGCTTTCTTTTGCCTACCACATTCCAACTCCGCCTAGAGCTCAGTGTGTGCGCCCTGGGGTGCTGACTGCGTTCCTGGACATAGGGAATAATCTGCATTCCACGTAACTTTACACTTTTGCATGAAGGTGACTCATCGTGTCTAGAACTTGGTTGTGAATCCTCTGTAAGAGTTTCTATATAAAGAACTTTACATAAACAGCAAACACACATATACAGACACACACACACTCTCTCTCGGGACTCTAGAGACCCCCCAGATTCCTGCCACCCAACACTGCCACTTTACCAAGCATGTACTAGGCTCTATTGGAACTTCTCAGGGTACGTCCCCCCACCAGGTGGTTAAGTCATGTTCCAGAACATACCCGTGTCTGACAGACCACCTGCTCACTCCTACAGGCTTCAGAGTCAGTGCTCTGGTTCTTTTCAAATTGCATTGTGTTACTGCCACCTTGAGGATGAAAACGTATTTTTTTTTTTTTTAGAGACAGGGTCTTGCTTTGTCGCCCAGGCTGGAGTGCAGTGGTGAAATCAGCTCACTGCATCCTTGCACTCTTGAGCTCAAGCAATCCTCCTGCCTCAGCCTCCCAAGTAGCTAGGACTACAGGAACATATGATCATGCCCAACTAATTCTTGTTTGTTTGTTTGTTTTTTAAATTTTTTAATAGAGATGGGGATCTCTGTATGTTGCCCAGGCTGGCCTCAAGTGATCCTCCCACCTCGGCCTCCCAAAGTGCTGGGATTACAGGAATGAGTCAGCACATCCAGCTGATTATTTTTTAAAAAACTATTTCCTTCTTGCCCACCACCCTATTGCTAAGCTAGCACCCCTACAACAGAGGAGTAGGTGTGAACAACAGCCAAGAGATGGACTCTGTAAGAGGGAGAGTTAGGCCCCTGGAGACATCTGTTTGGAGAGTTTGAAGAGTCAGGAGGGAGCACAGGACATCAAACCCTGCAGGCCTCTGAGTGTGAAATTCAGAGAAGGCAATGATCTGCTAAGGGGGTTGGCAGATGCTCTGCGTGAGACTCCCGCTTTGCTATTTTACTGGCTGCTCTGTGTGGTAATAAAGGGGGCAGAAGACAGCCTCCCTGTCTTCAGGGAGGAGATCTTCATTTCCCAGCATGGAGCTGAGATGGGTATTACCAGGCACAGGAACCTGGTGTTTTGGGCTTAGCATTATGGATGTAGGGCCCCAACTTCTAGAGTAATGCTGATTACATTTTCGTCCTTGGGATCCTCATGTTTCAAAAGGCTCAGAGGCCAGGAGCATCTTAGTTTGTTAGCCAAAGACCCAGCCATACACTGGGAGAGAAGGAGCCAGTGGGGCTCTGAGGGAACTCGGGCAAGGCCAGGGCAGGAATTTGACCCAGGTTATGAAGCGAGCCCAGAGCACACTTACGGTTTTGCCACCTTTGCCAATCACCCGGCCAGCAGTGGAAGAGGGCACTCTGATATGGGCTTCCAGCTTCACTTCTTCTTTGGGGTTAAAGAAGTTTTCCTCTTTCAGTTTTCCAAAGATCCGTCCCTGGGCCTGGGAGAGCAAGACATGACTGGTGACTCTCAGAGTCAGCTGCCAGCCAACCCACTTCGCCAGTGCTACTAAGGGAACTGAGAGTCCAGGCAACTAGACACCCCCCTTGCCAAGCTCCCCAGGGCCAGGTACCAGCCTCAGCTCTTGCAGACCTGGTGCCGCTCCTGCCATGTGGAACCACCACACTTTGAAAAATGTGCATGGGCACTCTCGCGTTTTCTGTACCATGGTAGTACCATGGCTTGTACCTCCAGGAGGCTTTCTGTATATTGGGCTTAGGGAGACAGGTGAGGGGATAGAACTCTATGTCTAATTTCCATATCCCTAGCACCTGTAAATGTTTGCTTGGCTGACTGAATTTGTTCGGGGAATTCTTAACTCCTACCATGAAATAATAGGTTCAGAGCACTGCTTATTAAAGGATGAAGGTGAAGGTGATGGCGATGAGATTTGATGAGCCTGATCTTGCTCTTTGATGTCTGCATTCAAAGCCAGATTAATCACTGTTCTTTTTTTTAACTTAAAGAAATTGAGATATAATTCATATAATCTAAAATTCATTATTTTACAGTATACACTTCAGTGGTCACTATATTGTACAACCACCACCACTATCTACCCAGAACATTTCCATCCCATTCCCTGAAATAGAAACCTGGTACCTATTAGCAGTTAGTTCCAATTCCTTCCTACCCCTATTGCTCGGCAACGACTAATCTACTTTCTATTTCTATGGATTTGCCTATTCTGAACACTTCGTAGAAATGGAACTGTATCATATGTGGTCTTTTGTGTCTGACTTTTCTTACTTAGCATAATGTTTTCTGGGTTCCTCCAGGTGTAGCATGCATCAGTACTTCATTCCTTTTTATGGCTGAATAATATTCTATTGTATGGATATGCCACGTTTTGTTTGTCTACTCATGAGTTGAAGGGCTATTGTTTTTGAATGGTTCCACATGTGTTGATTTTTTTTAAAAGAAATTATTTTATTTTACATGCTGTGGAAGACAGAGAACGTTGAAATAGATGAGAATGAAAAACAAAATCGAAGAACAGTCATTCAGAGACCTTGCCATGAAAGTAGGAAAGCTTTTGCCTAAGAGTATCAAGTCTAGGCACTAAAAATATAAAGCTGTTCTACTACCATTGATAGAACATTCCCATTACCTTAATAGTCCCTTAATTTTTTAGCATTTTTTTAATTCAAAAAATATTTGAATCCATGGAGGGCCTAAACGGGATAGTGTGTTACATGCACAAAAGGGGTGAAATCTAGGGCTTACTCTCCATCCAACTGCAGTTCATCCTCTAGTCACTACGAATAGCAATATTTTATAAGATTTCTGCCTGTTGGAATTTTGAGCCAAAGGTGAACTGGCTGACATCATAATCCCCTTCTGTAGTTCTTGTACGATTTCAAGAATTGATCTAAATCCTCTGGTACCTTAGGGCCTATAAAAATTTCACTTAAGTCAAATGCAGTGACTGCTACAAGAACCATCATATAAAAGTATACTGTTTTTAAAAATCACTGTCATGTAAGGAAAAAAAGCAATACAAATAATTTATACTATTTTATTTAGGTCCCAAATAATCAGAAAACAGTCATCAAAAGATAACCTATGCTGGCTGGTCGTGGTGGCTCACGCCTGTAACCCTAGCATTTTGGGAAGCCCAGGCAGGAGGATCACTTGAGATCTGGAGCTTGACCCGCTCTCTACAAAAACAAACCAACCACTAATTAGCCAGTGGAGACACACGGGAGCCTGTAGTCCGCGGTATTCCAGAAGCTGAGGCACCAGGAACCAGGATGGCTTGAGCCCAGGAGTTTGAGGTTGCAGTGAGCTACGATGACGCCACTGTCCTCTAGCCCAGGCAACAGAGCAAGACCCCCCTCTCAAAAAAAATAAAAAAATAAAAAACAATAGGCTTAATTTCATTTCTTCGGGTTTCACGAGAAAAGTTTTTAAAGAGATACTCCTTCAGTTGGCAAAAATGCATTAAAGGAGCTTACTGCTATAAGACAGATGCCCCATTTTGTAAACAGTTTCAAATAAGATTCCAAATACATTTTGGAAATATACAGAGCGTCGCACAGCTCAACAATCCATAGCCTTCCATTTTCCACCCACTGCACGCCTCTCTCCGTGAATTTGACCCACCATCAAAACTCACAGGTGTGCTCACTGCACAGGAGTAGCAAGTAAATGATCTGCCAAAATTCAAAATTCAACCTTGAAGTGTGTTTTCAGAGTCTCCTTCTTTAGTAGTAAGTTTAACCAGTATTTAGTTTCCTCCAAACGCCCCCAAAGCACATATACCAATCCACCCCCCACAGGAAAGTCCCCCACACTCGGTTCCCACGCTCCTTGAGGCTGCCCGCATGTGTTGATTTTATCTCTCAGCTGAATTTTAAATATTTTTAATGATAAAGATTTCACTTTTATAAATAAATGTGTCTCTTTTAGAAAACTCAGGTTATAATTTTCATAGGGAAGTAAAAAGAAACAAAAACAAAACAAAGTAAAACAACACACCTTACCAAAGAACTTCCAACAAAACATGCTGTTTCTCCTTTTACCTCCGAATGTCTCATAGCTTGAAGGATAGGAGTGACTAAAAGAGTCCGAGACATCCATCCTCAAAACCATGGCGAAGGGATGGGATCAGAGATATGTGAGAGGAGGTGCCACTTGAACTGGGTACCGACAGATGATCCACTTTCCCAGGGAGAGAAGGGAAGGAGGGCTTCCCAGCAGGGGACAAACACACAGAAGGAAAAGCCCAGAGGTTGGGGAGACAGGGCGAGTCTGAGACCAGTGAGCAGCAGCAGGAAGAGAAACGGAGGTTGGGCATCCCAACAAGAGCCTTGGACATGCCTCTGTGGTGGCTGCCCTGTGACCAGAGCCTGTACTGGGCACAGGGCAGCCACTGAATGGCCCTTGGCACTGACCTTGAACTGGGCTTCAGGTGGCCCGGTGATGATGACCATCCTTTCGCTGACGTCTGGGCCTTCTGCGGGGGCAATCTGCGGTTCAGAAGGAAAGAGGAAGATGCTTGCCGATGCTTGGCTGCGTCCCCCAGGTCCCTCTCTCTTGTCTGAGTGGACGGCATGCGCATGAGCAAGAGATTGTAGGGCTTGCTTCGGCCTTTGCACCTGGGGCTCTCACACCACGCTGCCTCCACCCTGGGTCTCAGCCATAAGGCCCAGTATCAAATTCGGGAGTCTGGCTGCCCAGAGAGGGTCAGAGCAGGTCAGAAGTTACTGCCTGTCACTGCCCCAAGCACCAACCGGCCTCCTCTCACCAAGACAAGTCTCAGAAAATAAGCAGGGAGTCAATAGCTCTAGGAAAGAGAGGCACAGGCTCCGCCAACCCGCCGAGGGCCCAGAGGGAAGAAAAGGCTTGTCCACATGGGTGTCTAATTGGAGTCTAGTTTGCAGGAAGGTAACCCTGGCTCTAACTCTCAGCTCAGATGGGCAGCTGGCGACGAGCGACACTGCGTTAGAGCGGGAGTGGCTAGGCCCACCTCCTCCACAGCAAATGGGCCATAAGTACGACAGCACCAGAGCAGGAGTGTGAGCACTTTGGTTCCAGTCCTGGCTCTGCACATCCCTCCCCTCCCTGGGCCTCCACCCTCTCATCCGTGAAGCTCCAAACCTCCTTCTCATTCACTTTCCATGAGTCTGAGTTCTTTCATAATATAACTCGGACAATGGTCTGAGCAAACACTTTTGTCAGAGAGGTCCTTATTACATATTTGTTTCTGCATGCCCTGCCTTATTCCCAAAAACTTCAAGGTGGCTTTAAAAACAAATACAAAATTAAAACTTAATTAGCAAATTGTGGCAAAATTAGACTTAATTAAAAGTAAACTGACTTAAAAAATACCAGGTGGGCCACACTCTGTTCTAAGCTTTCTAAGAACAAATACAAAAAAGAAAACATGATCAATTCCAGGGTCACAGTGTTCTAAGGCAAAACAAAACCAGCGGCTCAGGGGAGGCGCCATTCTGTTTAGAATGAAATGGAATGGGCCATCAGTGTTGCATTTATGCATGTGTGGTCTCTGGGTCACTGAGACTTAGTCCTGGGCTCCTCCCGGAAGACCTCCCCTCCACTGGGTTTAATTTTGTCTTCTCTCAGTATGTGCCGTAAGCCGCATTCCAGCCATGGGCCTCAGGCCCAGCGTTACTGTCCCAGCACTGTTGTGAATGTGCAGCCATGGCTGGCTCCGGCCCCGTCCTGCTCTGGAAGGGCAGACCCCTTCTCCAGATCTGTGAGGAGCCCTCTGGCTTGACTGCTTACTTAGTGGCCCGGATGAACGTGAGACACAGGTGACCAGCAACTGTGCTTCTTGAGGGATGTCCCTTTGCTGTGGACAGCCATTTCTTGGCAGTGGCGTCAGCCAAAAAACACAGAGCTCAGTGTGTCCAGGGGACTGGCAGGTCACACACACAGGCTGGCCCTTGAGACTGTTGGCAGGAACCCCTGCCTCTACTTTGAGATCCACAGCTGGTATGAAACCTGGTCCTTACGTCAAGGAGTTATAATAATAAAGAGAGAGCAGACCATGGGCATGATGGTTCCTAGCTCTCACCACCACCCAAACCGAGAAGGGCGAAAGGCTGATTTACGATGCACATCTACCAAATCAGTTCTGCCATTCTTGTCCACTTCCTAGTGACTTGTGGCTACTTTGCTCAGATTCTGAAAAGAAACCTCTGATTGCTCTACTGTTCGGCATTTACCAGCCTAGACAGAAGTCTCAGAGCTACTTATGTACTCCTGTAGTTCTGGAATGGCATTCCACAGACAGGCTTCCTCTGGAGGGGCAGGAACGAGGACCCCATTTTATGACCGAAGCAAACGAGACTGAGAGGCGAGATGACTGCCAAGATCGCAGGGTAAGCAGGGTTTAGAGTGAGGATCTGTAATTGGGTGTCCCTGGCGGACACAGGACGAATTTTGGGTAGCATTCAGAAGCCTGCTGACCAGAAGTTCTGCAGGAAAGGCAGGCAACGAGAACTCAACTCTCACCTGTAACCAAAGCATCTCTTGTGGTACGTCTCCCAGGTCTCAGCTCAGCCCACCCCCTGCCAGCACTCTGCTCCCACAGATGAGTTCAAAGCTCTCTCCCTGTCCCAGCAGCACCAAATGTGCCCCTAGCTGTGGCCCCGGAAGACTGGCACTGCAGAAACTGGGGGGCAGGAGGTGTGGCTCTCTGGAGTTAGTGAGATCATCCACCTTGCTTTAGAGACGGGTCCTTTTTCAGAGACCTGGTGAGATAAAGGGAATCTAGCAAAAACCAGATTGACTTTAAAAAGTAGGAAATATCTTTCACAAATACTAGGCTTTCCTGGTTTTCTTTCCTCTTCTTTAATGCTATGGAGAGAGGTATGAACTGGGGAAGAAGACTATTGGAGAAGAAGGTTGTTGGTCCAGCATAAAAAACACATTTTGGGGGCCAGGTGCAGTGGTTCATGCCTGTAATCCCAGCACACTCTGGGAGGCTGAGGTGGGAGGATCACTTGAGGCCAGGAGTTTGAGACCAGCCCAGGCAACACAGCGAGACTCTGTGTCTACAAAAAATTAAAAAATTAGCCTGGCACCGTGGCATGTACCTGTAGTCCCAGATACTTGGGAGGCTGAGGCAGAAGGATTGCCTGACCCCAGGAGTTCAAGGCTGCATGCAGTGTGCTATGGTCAGGCCACTGCACTCCAGCCCGGGTGACAGAGTGAGACCCATTCTGTCCTCCTGGTACAGCCCTGCTGTGTCTGCCCCCCACAGAAGCCATGTGCAAAGTGACACGTGAACACTCAACCTTGCTGGGACACAGGACTGTGGGAATGCTGTCGGAGGCAGCCCAAGGGATTAATACCTCTCTGTCTCTCGCTCTCTCCTTATTTTCCCAAAGGCCCTGCTGGGAATGATTCTGGCACAGCAGTCAGGTGCTATGGTGGAAAACACATGAGACCAGAAGTAGGACAACCTGGGCAAATCTTGGCTCTCTCATTCTTTAGCTTTGAGGCTTTGGACAAGTCAATGAAACTCTCTGGGCTCTGGATCCTCACAGACAATAGTAAATGAAGAGTTCCGGCTGCAGTTCCAGCTGCGGTTAGCCCCAGGAGGTGCTCAGTACCCTAGAGTCAGCTGACTTTCTATCTAAGAGCCAGTCCTGCCACTCATGTGCCTGCACTCTCTGAGCCTCCATCTCCTCAGCTGAACGAAGGGAGGATTTGATGAGATGATCCCTCAAGTGCCTTTTAGTTAAAATGGTCTTATTCCATCTCCTGCACGGCCTCTCAGATGGCAAGACTGGATACTGGGAGAGGCCCTCGGGCTACAGCCGGCCCAGTGCTCTCCACACTGTACTCATCCCACCGCGGGCCGCACCTGCCTAGCAGCACCTGGGCCAGGGTCTCATCTGTGGCAAGCCTGCTGGCTGCAAAGGCCCCCCCACGTGCCCCTCCACTGCCACCTTGGGGCTCTCAGCCTGTCTGCCCACCCCGCAGGTGAGATAAATGAGGCCAGAGGGGGAAAACGATTCACCAAAATAAAATTTGTTCAGGTCTCACTGCAATCCTTGTCCTGTACTGCTCAGAATGTTTTGTTTTTCCCTAAGCACACTTGCTATGGGAGAAATTCCAGCTCTTCCTGGGGAGAAAGTGTAAGCATTCTTTCTCTCCAAGTCATGAGACTTTTTGTTCGGAATTCCGGGTTGTCCCATGGCAGCAAATTATTTTGCGTAACAACGGAAACTCTGTTTCCGAAAGTGTTTCATGAGGCTTGGGACGTGCTCAGCATTCTGCCTGTGAGTCAGAGCTGATAGCTGGGCTTGGAGCAGGACCAGGGTCGAATAATCCTTCCCTTTCAGCTTCTCTGATGATTCTCCACATTGTGCTCCACAAGCAGGATGTGGGTCTGTCACTACAGCCGCATCTGCACTCATAACCGTTTCCATCAGTCAAGGGGCCTTCCTTCCTGAGCCTCTCTGCTCAGGCCCAGGGCTTCTTATCAGGCCACACCATCAGTTTTTGTTTATCTATGATTTTATCGTTGCTTTTCAATGTTTTTTTTTTTTTTTTTTTTTTTCTTTGAGACAGATTCTCACTCTTTTGTCCAGGCTAAAGTGAGTGCCGTGGCGTCATCCTAGCTCACAGCAACCTCACACTCCTGGGCTCAAGCGATCCTTCTGCCTCAGCCTCCTGAGTAGCTGGGACTACAGGCATGAGCCACCATGCCCGGCTAATTTTTTCTATATATTTTTAGTTGTCCGATTAATTTCTTTCTATTTATAGTAGAGACGGGGTCTCGCTCTTGCTCAGGCTGGTCTTGAACTCCTGAGCTCAAACAATCCGCCCGCCTTGGCCTCCCAGAGAGCTAGGATTACAGGCGTGAGCCACCGCGCCCGGCCCTCAATGAGTTTTTTATTCAAATTATTTTCTTAAAGTTCAAGGATTTTTGAAATGGAGACTAATGTATAAGCATAAATTATCACTCCACTCAAGTCCATTCCCATAGCCTGGGAAATATCCTCGACCTTTATTTGCTTTATGTTCTTGTGATGTGGAGGACAACGATAATCCAAAGAGGACCACACTGGGTTGTTACGAAATATTTTTTTCTTTTTCTTTTCTTTTTTTTTTCTGAGACAGGGTCTCGCTCTGTTAGCTGGGCTAGAGTGCAGTGGTGCCATCATAGCTCACTGTAGCCTCAAATTCCTGGGCTCAAGTGATCCTCCCGCCTCAGCCTCCCGAGTAGCTGGGACTACAGGTGCACACACCACCACACCCGGCTAATTTTTCTATTTTTTGCAGAGACGGGGTCTTGCTTTTGCTCAGTCTGGTCTTCAAACTCCTGAGCTCAAGTGATCCTCCCGCCTCAGCCTCCCAGAGTACTAGGATTACAGGCATGACTGGCCTTTTTGATAATTCAGTTGTTAGCTGAACAGAAAAGGAATAAGAGAAGGAAAGATGAGAGCGGTTGGGGATAGTCCTGGAGGCAAATTTCCTAGATCCTGTGGGATTCTGTCTCTGGATGGTGTAAGAGCTGCCCAGGACTGAGAGAAGAAGGAACAAGGACGTGGGGTGTGGTGTGGTAAAGGGCTGCAGGCAGCTGGTGGGGCAGCCTTACCTTGATGGAGGCTCCGGCGAATCTTGCCAACTGTTTGATGTGAGCCCCTTTCTTCCCGATGATGGCACCCACAGCCTGGGTCGGGATGAAGAGATTCACAATCTCCTGCTCTGGATACTGGGAGGGCAAGACAAGGAGACATCATTCCAACTGGGGCTTCTCCTTCAGGCACTCAACAGTGACCAAGCACCTACCACAAGCCCCATGGAGGGAAAGCCCCGTCACATAAAGAAAGTGCCAAAACGGTGCATGGGATTCTCCTGGGGCCTAGCGCTCTGCAGGGGTAAAGCTTGAGGAACGCACCTGAACACAGGCAGTGCTGCATGACAAAGTGCAAACTCCTCTGAGCATCAGAATTTGTTGGATTCAAAAAGCTGTCTGTTCACGGGTTTTCTGTCATTACAAATCTGATATGTACTTCTCCTGTGTCTTCATCCAAAAAATCAAAAAGTTATTAAACACATCTGGCCTGACGACAGGGTCCTGAGGCTCTTTGTTAGAGGGAATGGAAAGCTGCCCTGCCCACCGTGTAGCCAGGAGAAGCATTTTCACAAAGCAACTGAACCTGCCCTGACTGGGCAACAGGGGCAAGTCACCCCTCCAGGGCCGCTGTAAGGAAAGGGAGGGGCTCCCAGGCAAGGCTGCCAGGGGTCCCTGCTACAGGGGTCTATGGGAATGACACGACCCCATCTGCTAGTCTTTGTTCAAAGGTCTTTGGAGACTCTGTTTTTTAGCTCAATATCACCTCCTAACGTGACCTCTTGATTGCTCACTGGCACCGGTTTCCCGCAGCTCGTGTGATGTGTGGGCATCAGCAGGACTGTTCAGCAGGAGCAGCACCAGCCCTCTGAAGCAGCTCCCGTAGACCCGAGTGCTGGGCGGGCTGTGTGCTTATGCTCTGAGATGTGACATGCCCAGGACAACCCAGAACATTCACTGGTCAGTCCCTCAAGCACCAGGTGGGGCTAGCCACAGGAGAGAGAAAAGTGGCAGATGGGGCTGAAGTGAGCGACACTTACAGAGTGATGATGTGGAAACGGGCTGAACTGGTGATGGGGGTACAGGCTGGAGAAGTATCCGGAGTGGGTCTGCAGCATGAGAGAAACAGTGAGTGAGCGGGTGCCCTCAGGGACAGTCACCATACTCATGGAGGCAAGATTTCCCACATGCAGCAGAGGCTCTCTGCACCATCGGCTGAGTCCCCTGCCCTGTCTACACACCTGTCCCTTCGTGTCTCAGATTCTGCTCCACGGCTCCCCATCAGGCCATTGACCAAGGTGGCACGCACTGCAGGGCTCTCTGGGCTGACTGTTTATCTGTTTCTAAGCTGAGCCATGCTCGAGGCTCCCCAGGAACTTATCACGGAGGGACGTACTCGCGCCCGTGTGCAGACACACCCACCCACGCATACTCTCTTTTAACCTGTCCTCAGGCACAGAGGCAGAGCCGGTGGCTTCTATTTCTCTGGGGAATTACAAGTCGTAGATGAAAAGGAACAGAGAGTGCTGGGACAACACCCAGGAGCTATTCAGAACAAGCAAAGGTGCTCCTGAGGAGATAGTTCAGTCAGCTCCATTGGAAAATTTCAGAAGGAATGGAGAAATTTAAAGAGATTGAGAGGCAAGAGAAAGAAAATGAATGAGTATATTGTGTGTGAGTGTGGGGAAGGGGAAGCAGGGAACAGGAGAGCAGATGTGGATACGAGAAAATAGAGCTATTAGGAAAATCAAAATTTAAAAAGTAGCTGCTTTTTATTAAATACCTATTAAGTACTAGGTACTATCAAAGATACTTTATTTGTAAACTCTTTTAATCCTCATAATAGTCCTGTAAGACAGGAATATGGCTGATTTTATATATTCTTATGAACAGGACATTGACCAGAGCTGGCAAAGTCTAGTTTAAATGTGCTTTATAAGGGGCCAAGTAAACACCTACATAACTATGACAGGAAGGGACGCAGACAGCTCTGGGCACCAAAGAACCCATCTCTGCAGGCCCAACCTGCAAGATAGCACCCTCAGGAAGACGGTTCCCACAGTGGTCAGACATGGATGGGGCCTGCAGTTAGAAGACCTAGCTTTCCCCTGAGGGCCCCTGAGCACATCTCACAGTAACATGCACGTCCTCGGTCTCCTGAATCTCCAGCTGGACTCAGCTGCACATTGACTTCACTTTATGATTCGTTAGGGACAAAATGAAACTGTTCCCCTTTTTGAGCTTGGAGAGCGAAGTCAGAGATGTGAACACCATCAGGGGCTGTCCAGGGGTGCTCTAGGTACCAGCTGCACCTGCAGGGACAGAGCTCTGCTTATCCACGGGAATCACGGCTCCAGTGCAAGCCTCGCTTGGACTTGGAAAGAGGCTGCAGTGACACCTTATGCCCACAAGTGGGTGCTGTGAGATCAGCAGTCTTCTGGCAACCTCAAGTTTTGAAGGAAGGTGGGTGAAGAGGTTTGTTTCTCTTGGCCCTGCCTTTCTTGAGGACTTCCTGGAAAGAACATCAGCTCCAGACCCTCCTCTGTGCAGGACCCTGTCCTGGGCCATGGATGGTGAGGGGAGAATTCCTGTAATTTTTCTGCTCAGAGAAAGCTCTACCCTGGGGAGAGGGAGATCCTGCCCTCTCTCCTGGAGAGCCATTCCTTCAGCCCTCAGAACAGACATCATTCTTTTGAATCGTGATTTGCCTTTTCCTTACAAAACTCATGTGAGGCCAAAAATAGACAAGCCACCGTGTGGCTCCTATTCTGGGTTCAAATACTTGTAATATAAACACTGTTTCAAATTTAGACTTACCACTTGGGGTAAGGGAGAGATTTTTTAATTAGCTGTAAAAGGATAAAAAGGACAAATTCCCTTTTTATTCATGAGTCACAGCTGGAAATTTGTCATAGGGAAAGAATCCTGAACTCTGCAATCAGGAGCTCATTTCTAGCTAAGGCTCTGCCATTAGCCTTTGTGTACAAAAGTCGGTTTTTGGAGTCAGAAGACTTGAGTCTAAACTACTAGAGCTAGCTATAGGTTGGAATAATTTTTACCCTTTCTGAACTTCATCCACAAATGGACTCAAATAATATCTAGCTCTTATAGTACTGTTGCAAGGGTTCACTCGATTGTTCATTTACTCATTCAAAAGGTATCTGAGTACCTACTATGTGGGAGGCACTGTTTCCAGTGCTGAGGACACAGTTACTAAAACAGAAAAGGTCACGGCCACGTTGATCTTGTGTTCGATTGGGGAGGCAGAGGCAGAAGATAACTTCAGAGAAGTGCTGTGAACGAAACGAACAGCAGGGCGTGGGGAGGGACAGCTGTGGAGACGAGTGGTCTGGGAAGGCTCTTGGAGTCGAGACCCACGGAGGAGAAGGAGCTCTGTGCAAGGCACTGGGAGGGGACATTCTAAGCAGGGATCTTGGAAGTCCAGAGGTAGAAAAGGGGTTGGTTGGCCTGTTTGAAAAACAGAAAGGAGGCCCATATGGTGAAAGCAAATAAGAGCACAGTAGGCTGCGGGTGGCAAGGTGGTGACAGGAGAGCACAAAGGGCCCATGGGCCGTGGCTCAGACATGGACTGGACCTTGGTACAGCAGATGCCCCGAATGTGCTACGTGGTCTTCAACAAGGTGATAGGAATTATGACTCTATGACCAGGCCTTGTATGGGCTGAATTAATGAGTGTTAAACGAGTACTTATTTATAATGAAATGAGTCTTACCAGAGCATACTTTCTATTTCCCATCCCCCCAAGCTTATGTGGCATCTATAGCCTCAAAATGGAAGTGGGCTTTCAAAACTTGCTTATTTATAATGATCATAAAAAGTAACCTGGCAATGACTTGAAGAGATATTCTCTTTAATGGGAAAACAGGCTGTAGTCCTCAGACATCTGGTCTAAGGCCCCAAGGCACAGGGAAGTCAGCAAGGAACCCCGACCCCAATGTGGCCGTTGGGATCACTGTGCCAGCTCAAAAGTCCTGGCAATTTTATGAGGGATAAGCTACTTTATTTTTGAGTGTTCAGAAGCATTTTGACAGTGGGGAGGGGGATTGGAGGTGTTACGGTGAAGGTGCTCCTGCCAGGTGTGCCCTCACCTGCTGCCAACGGAGAGGTGGTGGGAGGGGGTCATTATTATCCTCAGGTTCATCTCAAATTCTCAGTTTCAGGGACACTGGCATCTGCTTTCCCTCTAAGTTTGATTGCTGGGAGGTGGGTGGAGAAGTATATATCAAACACACTTGCGAAAACTAAAAAGGGAGTTATAAACAGTTGTGCCTGCTTTTTCTGGGAGAATTGCAGCATCTGAGCTATTCTGTGTGACCATTTGACAGGTGATTTTGGTGATAGTCTGAAGAAATCGAGGTGGGAAGAGGGAAGGGTGGGAAAGTGGTAGTGTGGAGGTAAGAGCCAGGCACACCAATTGTGTTCAAATACTTAAACAGCCTTAGTGTGATGACAGACTGACACCAGGCTGCAAAGATGGCGAGTGCTCCCTCTGGGGACCAGGACATGGGCCTGGGGAAGGGGCGTGGACTTGGCCAGAGGGGTTAGTGTTGTGGACACAGCTTTCCAAGATTCAGAGCGCACACTGTTTCTGCCCCTAGCTTGTCAAAGTGCCTGCCCATATGGCAGCTGCTTATCCACTTCTGGGTGTTCTCATAGGACAACCTTAGTTTCTGGCAGGAGCTAAAAACTAGTAACCCAGCAAGTGGTAAAGCCAGGATTCTAATACAGGTCTCTGTATCTCAAGAGCTTAACCATTATACTCAACACCATGCTCACCTGGAACATTCTGAATTCACTGGTTCAGGGGGAGTCTGGGGAGCATGCTATGAAAAAGCTACCCTAAGGATTCTAATATGCCCTCTGTTGAGTTTATTTAAATATATAAATTAACGATTACAATTCCTTAGATCTATATAAAGAATCAGCAGCATGAAAGAGGAGAGCAAGGCTGAGCAAGGCAAGCGAATGACCTCAGTGAGTTAATTCAGGAAAGAAGGGAGAGCTCCTTAAAAAATTCTTTTGAATTCCTAGTGAGATTCAAGAGGATAGCACTTTGATAAAGCATGAGTAGACTGCTATGAGAAAAGACCAATCAGAGAACTAGGATGATCTTGGAAACTAAAAACATGATTAGTAAAGTAACAGGATATACAAACAGTAGAACGGACACTGCTAAAAACTGCGTTGGTGCGCTACAAGATTAATTCAGGCAAAACCAAAAGACAAGAGAGGGAATTAGATAGACACGCAGAGTAGAGTAAGATTTACTATCCACAAAGTAGGAATCCAGGAGGAGAAAATGAAGTGGATGGAGGAGAAGCAATAATAAAATTAGTTTTATAAGGGAAGATTATCCTGAGCCAAAGAAAAAAAGAAAACTTGAATTTTCAAATCAAAGTGTTCAGATTCAGATTCCTGAATTCCAAGGGTAAAGAAAAAATGCTAGAGGCCGGGCGCGGTGGCTCACGCCTGTAATCCTAGCTCTTGGGAGGCCGAGGCGGGCGGATTGTTTGAGCTCAGGAGTTTGAGACCAGCCTGAGCAGGAGCGAGACCCCCATCTCTACTAAAAATAGAAAGAAATTAATTGGACAACTAAAAATATATAGCGAAATTAGCCGGGCATGGTGGCGCATGCCTGTAGTCCCAGCTACTCAGGAGGCTGAGGGAGAAGGATCACTTGAGCCCAGGAGTGTGAGGTTGCTGTGAGCTAGGCTGACGCCACGGCACTCTAGCCCGGGCAAAAGAGTGAGACTCTGTCTCAAAAAAAAAAAAAAAAAAAAAAAAAGAAAAAGTGCTAGAAAAGGCAAAAAAACAAACAACAACAAAAAAACCTGACAGACAAAAAAAGAAAATATATATCTACAAAAAAAGGAGAATCATGCTGGTAGCACACTTATCAGAAAAACCTAATGTTAGAAGTAATGTTTTTGGAGTTCTAAAGGAACTATGACTCTAGAATTTCTAGACACCCAGCTGAACTTTCATTCACATGTGAGGGAAAAAGAAAGCATATCAGATACAGAAAGGCTTAGAAATTATACTACTCATGCACTATTTCCTAAAAAAGCTGTCTGAGGAAGTATTCCAGCCAAATAACAACAACAAAAACAACAAACAACAAAAAAACACAAATAAATAACTCAAAGATGAAAGGATATGGAACACAAGAAGCCCCGTGTGGTGAGCAAAGAACCAGTAAAATTTTAGTTAATTCTAAATAACTGTGGATTATGAGGTTGTATATTTAGGAAAAGTTTAATAATTTGGGCTAAAATTCCAGATTATTTCTAGAATAATATGATCAAAACACATTTAAGAATCTCCTACAAATAATTTGACAAACTCATAGAGAATAGTAAACAGTCCTCAAAACTTAACATCACATAAATTAAAATAATTATATAGAGAATATGAGTCACCAGTTAAAAGCTTGATTTTATAGCTGTTAACACAACTTTGAGGCCATCAGAGAATGCACACACTTCTAAATGTCCATTATTCCCCCAAATTGATCATGCACTGAGCAAGGCCACAAAAATCAGAAATGTTACATTATGTGAGCACAAAAGAATAAAGGAAACAATTGCAAGATAACAAAAAGGAAACCCTTAACTACTTAGAAATTTTTAAAAATAGAAAAATTCCTAGCAAATCTTATTAAGAAAAAAAAGATAAAACACAAATATACAATGTTAGAAATTAAAAGAGAGATATAACCACAAGTTTGGAGATTTAAAGGCAACAGTCTGTTTTGTACAACTATACACCAACACATAGAGAGAGAGATAAAATGGATACTTTTATAGGAAAATACAAATCAACAAAACCAAATTAAAAAGGTTATAATGATCTTTCTCCAAACAAAAGTTACTAGGCCCAGATGTTTCATGGATGGGTTTTATCAAATATTCAAGGCACAGAAAATTCCTATATATTCTTTAATTTTTCCAAGCATAGTAAAAGTTTAAAAGTTGGCCTTCTTTCCAATTTCTTTTAACCGTGCTGTTAAAACTGTCAAAGATCATGTAAAACTACAGTAATCTGCTGTAGTAATTATCTATACAAAGAGACGAACGGGAAACTATAGAGTGCAGAAATATGACTAAGTGGGAATTAGTGTATGACAAAGTTGGCATTTCAAGTTGAATGATAAGATGGTGGATTACTCAATAAATAAAAGATTTGGGGGAAACTGGCTATCTATTTGGAAAAAATAAAGTTAGATCTCTATCTCGAAGTATAAGGCAAGATAAATTCCCTATGACATATATATATATATATATGTATGTATATGTATGTATATAAAATAACCCCCCCAAAACCAACAACTAAAAATTAGTATAAGAAAACATGGGAGAATATTTTTACAGTTTTGGAGAGGAGAAGGCTTTTTTCCTTCCATGACATTAAAGGCTAGAAACCTGTAAAGGAAAACATCACCAATTTAACTACCTTAATTCTTAAAATTTCTACATGAATTCTGCTGAAGAGAAATCTCTGCATATTTAAAATGCATATATATTTTGACACAATAGTTCTAGTCTTAGGGAATTTACTTTCAGATATACTGCATACTTGTGCAAAGGCTTATGTACAGGTATATCTCATTTTATTGCACTTTGCAGATATTGCATTTTTTATAAACTGAAGGTTTGTGGCAACCCTGTGTTGGGCAAGTCTATTGGTGTCATTTTTCCAATAGCGTGTGCTCACTTTGTGTCTGTGTCAGCGTTTTTTGAGACAAGGTCATGCTCTGTTGCCAAGGCTAGAGTACAGTGGCACCATTGTAGCTCACTGCAACTTAAAACTCCTGGGCTCAAATGATCCTCTTGCCTCAGCCTCCCAAGTAGCTAGGACTACAGGTGCATGTCGCCACACCTGGCTTATTTTTCTTATTTTTTGTAGAGACAGGGTCTCACTATGTTGCTCAGGCTGGTCTTGAACTCCTGGCCTCAAGCAATCCTCCCACCTCGGCCTCCCAAAGTGCTGGGATTACAGGTATGAGCCACTGCACCTGGCCTTTTTAGCAATATTTTAAAATTAAGATATGTACATTGCTTTTTTTTTTTTAGACATAATGCTGTTGTGTACTTAATAGGCTTCCGTATAGAATAAACATAACTGTTATTGCCATATTCACTTCACTGTAGTCTAGAACTGAACCTGCAGTATCTTAGAGGTATGCCGATATAAGGATATGCATTTTGACACCATTTGTAATAGGGAAAACCTGGAATCAACCCAAATGTCTAAAAATAGTATGCTGGTTGGAAAAATTATGGTAAATCCGTACAATGGATTATTATACAGCCATTAAAGAAAGGTCTAGCTATGGAAAGATGCCCATAAAAAAGATGCCCATTATAATTCATTGTGTCTGGCATGATTCCATGTGTAATTTTGAATAATATGATTGTATATATGCTGAGAAAACATTTTTTTTAAAATGTGTAACTATAACAATGCTGTACTTCTGGGGAGTGGTTATTGGGTGAAATTTGGGTAAAAGGAAGGCTGAAGGGATACTTTTACATTTTGCTTCAAATAGTTCATTTGTTCACAATATATATATTTTAAATTATATGGCACAAGACACCATAAATAAAAAGAAATGACAGGATGGTAAAAAATATTTACAACATGACAAGCAGTTAACAGCCTTAATATGTAATTAGCTATTACAAGTCATTAAGAAAAAGATGAAAAAAAAGATGACAAAAGCGGCTAAGACATACCTAGTAGTTATGATGTGCAGGTTTTAACTTATTTAATAATGCTTACAGCAACCCCATGATGTAGGTACTATTATTATTCCCATCTTCCAGATGGGGACATTGAGACCCAAAGAGGTTAAATCACTTGTTCAAGGTTAAAAAACAGCAAATGATAGTGCAGAAATTCAAACACAGGCAGTCTGGCTCCAGAACTAAGCTATAATATATTGCTTCTCAATAGACTTATGGGCAAAAAATACAGAAAGAAAACTTATTAGAGAGAAGAAAAATGGCCAATAAACCAAAAATTGTTCAGTTGTATAATAACAAAAGGTATCAGACTTTTGTCTGTTAAAATATCAGACTGTAAGGAATAACCCTGTGAGGGTACAGGAGAAAAAACCCTGCTCTGTCACATACTCTCAGTGGGAATGAAAACCAGTACATCTTTTATGTATTGAAATTTATAGAGTATTTATCAACATATAAAATATAATATATACATTCTTTGGCTCAGTAATTCTATTTCTAGGACTTGACTCTGAGGAAGCAATTGGATAAGTCAAGATGTATACATAACGATTTCCATTCTAGAGAGAAAATTTAGAATATATATACAAATAATGCCTATATATTTATATATATTAATATAAATTATACACACACACGGAAACACTGATTATCTCTAGATTAAGAAAAAATTTACACTTTCTGTATGTCTATATTATTTGCTTCTTAAATACTATGCATGTATCACTTTTATAATCAGAGAAACAGTAAAAACAATAAAGTTTTCATATATACACATATGCGTTAAAAATTGCAGAGTTTAGAGATCCAGCCTTAAGTCTATGAGCCATCTATAAGAAGGTACACAGACTCCCTGACCTTTGAATGCTAAAAGCAAAAGCACTAGAGCTTTGTGATGTATAAAAGCAACCAAGAAATAACCAAGTTTCTTGAAATCTGAATGCCCAGGTGATGGAAAACAGTACTATAAGTATTTAGAGTATTCCTGCCACTCCACCTTACCCTGTTCTTCTCAGGAGGCCTGGGACCGCTAGGGAAGCCTACGAGTCTGCCGCGTGGACTCTCCAGGTATGGCCCTAGGACAGTCCTTGGCACTGTGTCCCACATTTCTGCCGTGCAGGAGGGAGATGTCTGCAGAAGCCATCGTGTATGAGAGAACTGGGGCAATGGGGTACTCTGGATTAGAATCTTTTGTTTTTGTTCTTGTTTTTGAGATAGGGTCTCACTCTGTTACCTCGGTTAGAGTGCAGTGCGTCATCATGGCTCACTGCAACCTCAAACTCTTGGGCTCAAGCGATCTTCCTGCCTCAGCTTCCCAAGTAGCTGGGACTACGGGCATATGCCACCACTCCTGGTTAACTTTTCTAAGTTTTGTAGAGAAGGGGTCTCGCTCTTGTTCAAGCTGGTCTTGAACTCCTGGCCTCAAGCAACCCTCCTGCATCAGCCTCCCAAAGTGCTAGGATTACAGGTGTGAGCCACCGTGCCCGGCTCTGGATTGGAATCTAATCTAATCCTGGTCCACAGGATCAAGATCAGAATTGCATGGTTCTTAGTTTAAAAATTAAATTTTACTTAAACTCTATTTGATGAAGAACAGGAACTCTATATTTTAGTAAAATGGTTATTCTGTTTCAGTAAAAACCTCAGATGTAAAGGAAGCTTTCCAACTGGCAAAACCTATTTTCAAGTTTAGAAAATATTCTGATAGCACATGAAAACTTCTCTTGTTTTAGTACAGGAGTCAGTAAACTTTTTCTGTAAAAGGCCAAATAATAAATATTTTAGGCTTTGTGTGTCATATGGTCTCTATTGTGTCTATCTACTCAACTCTGCCATTTTGGAGGGAAAGCAGGAATAGGCAATATGTCAGTGAATGACCATGCCTGTGTCCCAATAAAACTTTATTTACAAAAATAAGTGGTGGGCTAAATTTGGCCCTCAGGCTATATAGCATGCTGACACCTATTTTAGATACTCGATTTTAGAAGTGGTCTATTTTATCATGCCTCCCCCTCAACGTATGTTACCTAGGCTGAGAGGGTGGCCTGGTTTTTGAGGTTATCTTCAGAGGGGCAGTCTGCACAGCCTCTCTCTCAAGAAATGAGATGTGCTTCAATGCCATTTAATTGTACAGAGCTGTCATTCTCAAATCCGACAGCAAAAGTCTGGGGATGCACAACTCTCATAGGTGTTCTTGCTCCTTGTAGTGGCCACACAACTATGACAGCTGCCACAATCCTTCCCACCACACGCCACACTGTCAGTCTACTCTACCGCGTGCACACACACATACACATACACACACGCACACATATACAGGGTTCAGGGTTGGGCCCTCTCCTCTAGTTTAAGGGAAAATGAAGATCACTAAAGAGATGGTATGGAGAGATTTAGAAATGACTCAGAAGAGCTACAGATAAACAAGATTCCAGAATGTGTGTGTACATGTGACTAAGGATGTGGGTGCCAGTTGTTGGCAGAACAGCACAGTGGGATTATCCTGTCTCTCTACAGACAATCCAAAAAGCTACTAGGAATTCACACCATGTGACATCTACACCAGAAATCACCTCTCAAAAGAAATGAATGGCTAAGGTAATGTTCAGCCCGTTTGTCCCATTTAAACACTATAAACGTTGGGGCAAAGAAAATTTGCTTTAAAGATAGCAGTATGTGTAGAGAAAATCTGGGAATTAAAAAAAAGCTGTCAAGTATCCTGAACCCCAATTTGGTAATGTATTAATCTTGAATAATGTTTGTGAATGAAAACAACAAGTAGAAAACTCACAAAATTCACATTTCTTTTGTTATAAAGTATGATTCAAACAATAAGTACTTATTGAGAACCTACTAAATACCAGGCATTGTGCTAAATGTTTAGACACAAACACTATGTTCTATTTTTTTAAAAACTGCCTATTAATAAAATATAATGCATTTGAATTGTAGATAGAGACAGTAATTGTATGAATATCCAAGAATTGCCTCGATGCCCTAATTTTACTAAACAACCAATATTCATGAATGCTCCTATTTGAGCCAACGAATCTTTTTTACAATAATAGGGTTCTAGTTTGAATTTGCTAGTAGATTCTTTCTTTCCTAGATATGACATACACTATGTTTAAGAGCACATGTTTAAAGGATAGTTAATACTAATTTGCCCATTAGGAAGAAGTCCTAAGAAATGCTGGGTTCATCCTACATTGGATTTATCTGTACTCATGAGCACCGCCTTTAAATGAAAGCTTCAGCTCTAATTCAACATAGCAGAGTAATGCTGCTGCCCGGCGATGCCCAGCATAAAAGCAACCTCTGACTGCTGAGCTACTTACAGCGAAGGGGTGGTAGGGGGCAGCGGGGGGAGCTCCGCGGGGCCCTGCTGGTGGAGGCAGCACGGACAGTCCTGTTGAAAAGATGCCAAGTGCGCTGAGGTTCAACCCTGGGATCAGATTGGCTTGTTGCTGGGAACAGAAATGGAGAAAAAAAATGAGGGGAGGAGACCAGAGAGGCCCAGCTCACCTGGGTCAACCTCCATCTCTTGTCTGGATGGCACCAGCATCTCCTAATCAGCAATGTCCTGGCCCCATGGATCTCTTTCACACCCTGCATTGGGGGTGGATGCCAAACTGCAACCTGACCATGGTGTTCCTTCAAAGCTTCTCTGCCACCCTTGGGAATGTCTATACATCTTATCACGGCAAATGAGGCTCTTCATGGGAATGGAGGCCACCTTGCCAGCCTTACTCCTGCTAACCCCTCATCCTTACCCTGCCTGATCCTGTTCCCTAAATACCCCACATGCTCTCTCACCTCTGGGCCCCTGCACATCTTTTCTCCCCTGCAAGGAAGTACTTTTCTAAGTCCTACTCACCTGTGGGTTTCATCTGAGCTTAGATGTCCCCTCATGCAGGAAGCTTTCTCTCATCCCAAAGGTCTTAGCTCAAATGCCCTGTCTGTGCTCTTCTAATATTCCTGTTTCCTTAAAACAGCACACATTACATATTTGAATCTCTTATTTAATTACTTCTTTCCCTTTTAGACCATAATTTCCTTGTAGAGAGAGACTGTATTACTTAGTGTTGTGTTCTCAGTGCCTGGTATGTAGTAGGTACTCAATAAATACTTGTTGAATGACTATGTTTAAAACAAATTGGACTAACAGTTTTTTTCTAACTCTATTCAGGGACAGCTCAGACACTTCACTAGGATACCACATTGGTAAATTCTATTATCCAGGTTCAGGATCATTCACAACTTTATCTCTTCCTTACTTAATTGCCAGCTTTGTGATCGTGTCACTTGTTTGCTTATTTCACATTTAAACCTGGGGATGCCCACATAGGCTGGGGCTGAGTTTTAACTACACAGCCCTTCACAGGCAGGAATGTGGTCACCTATTCTAGACTGTGTCCAACCTGCTCCCATCTTTGATTCTCTGAACGTGAAGCAGTTTTCTAACATTTTCTATTTTCTTGTCTGTGGCTTCAGCCAGCTAGTAAGTTGCCTTCTTTTAGAATGTTTGGAATAGTAGAGCTGGGATCCTTCACCTTTACCTCATTTGATTTACAAGATCTAGTGATTTTGTTATTCACCTGTCAGTGCATGACTTTGGTACAAACATGAATGAATCTAAGTGATATGGTCAGGTGAAGATGTCTGGATCATCCAGACCCTTTTGTAGGTTTTCCAGGTGTTCACAGAAAGAGATGTTTATCATAAAATGTCAAGAGCCCACAAGAAGAAAATGAAGATCGTCGGATGATACCTCCATAGATAAATACGTCCAAACAGGAGGAGAGGGTCACACTGCAGTCTCCCCCTCCTCATCGTGTCCTGTAATTACCATGTGATGTGGGCTGCTAAGCTGGGAGCTGGCATGAGGCAGGGGACAGATTACTGACCTGTGGAAAGTGCTGTGGTGATGGAACTGGGGTTTCACCTACAGAGCTCTTTGTCAACATTTATTTCTCTAAGAAATGTTATTGGGTCTGAGATTTGCTTCAGGGTCATCCTACAGGGATGGGAAGTGCATATGGATGAAGGTTCAGATGAAACAAAACAGACCCTGAGCTGGTAACTGCTGAAGCTGGATTACAGGCATATGTGGACTTATTGGAGAATCCTCTCCATTTTTTTATACGTTAGAAAATTATCATAACAAAGTGAAAAAAGTTACTTTTCTGGGCTGAGCTTGGGTTTTCCTGATGACCAAATATTTTAAAGAATTTTTTGAATGCCAGACTGGTATCTCCCCATTGTAAAGTGAAAACTAGGTACCAATAACAGGAAGAACAAACCCAAATCAGTTTGTCAGAAGTATTAGTGAGAGCTCAGGTAGTTGGCAACATTTATTGGGCAATCTGAAAGTGTAGATCAGCAAGCAAAGAATGAAAATCAAAAGTTAATTTTAACGTATGTATTTTTAAAATTTAAAAAGCAACAGGACAATATTACAGAAAGTTTGGAAAGCAGAAAATCCCACTTTCCTAACATACTGGCTATTCCTATTTTTGTGTATAACCTTCCAGTCATTCTGATCATATTATTTTATATAACTATAACCCTTGTTATATACTTTTATATCTTACATTCTTAATAACATTGTATCATAAGCATTTCCTCATTTTGCAGTCTTCAAAGTTATAATTTTAATGGCTTCTAGGGCATTTATCACTTATTAGTTGGTTTCTTGATTGTTTTAATTCCTTAATCCTAAGCAGTCGAGAAAAATCCTGCATACCTATTCCTAAGGCATTTCCTCATTAGCTGAATGACAGTTATTCTTAGAGCAGCTTGGGCTCTGTCTAGAAGCACATGTGAAACCAGTAGAGAAGAAAGCATTGGGAACTTACATTAACAGCCAGCATATCGTTTTCAAAGGCCTCTCGGAGCTTCTTCATGATCTCTATCTCGGCATTGGCACAGGCCTCAACCGTGCCCTTCACAGTGATGGTTCTTTCGGGGTTATATATGCTCAAATCCTGCAAACTGGCCAATGGGGAAAAGAAAGAAATTTCCTTTTTTTTTTTGAGAGAGGGTCTTGATCTGTTGTCCGTGCTAGAGTGCAGTGGCATCATCATAGCTCACTACAATCTCAAACTCCTGAGCTCAAGGGATCCTCCTGCCTCAGCCTCCTGACTGCTGGGACTGCAGGTATATACTACCACACTAGGCTAATTTTTTTTATATTTTGTAGAGATCGGGTCTTGCTATGCTGCTCAGGCTGGTCTCAAACTCCTGGCCTCAAGCAATCCTCCCGCCTTGGCCTCCCAAAGTGCTAGGATTATAGGTATGAGTCACCATGGCTGGTTGAAATTTCCTTTTTTAAAGAGAAAAAATAAAATCCCAGAAAAATCACAAACAAGTCTTCGGTGGAGAAGAAGATGACTGATTACCTCACAACATACTAATGTAGAATCCCTGACATCTTATTTCCACTAGATCACATCCCTAGTGGAAAATGTCTAACTGGTAACTATTTGTGTATTTGTCTTTGAAGATGATGGAAATAATTACATCATTTATGATTATATTCCCATTTTAGGGAAAATGAGATGAATGATTTGGGCATATCAAAATGTGTAAGTTCTCCATTACTGGGCATAATTAATCTAAATGGGTGGCTTACGATGAGATTGTTATCTTGGTCCCTGTTTCATGTTCAATTTTCTTCAAATTTCTGCCTTCTTTCCCAATCAGTCTTCCAACCAAGCCATTGTGGGCCAAGATTTTCAGAGGAATCTCTTCAGCTCTGAAAGAGACAAACAACAATTTAATACTTAAGACAACATAATGGTTGTCTTCCAAGAGTCTTTACCTTGCTTTTGTCTTAAGAATGGAAGTAATTTTGTACAGGTACCAAGTGGTGATGGGTTTCAGGAGAGGCCAGGTCTTTCATCAACCCCAGTTCACGAATCTTGATTAACATAAGCCAAACCATGGTAATTCTACTCCCTTGTAGTGACTGGTTGGAAATGGGTCCATGAGGCAGGTCTGGCCAATGAGGTAGAAGAAATCTGTTGGGTGACTGTAGGAAGAAAGTTCTCCTTGCTCTTAAAAAAGGCACAAGGGAGAGTAATGTCAGCGAGATGGCACACCAGGAAGCCACAGCCTCTCTTTCCCTTCCACAGACACCTCAAATTAACAACAATAGATGGACCAGAACACTTCCGTGAGAACTCGAGAGATCAGGTGAGAAGCTTTAACACCAAGGCCATTGTAATTAAGAAGGGATTCTAGCAAAAGGGGTAAGAAAATTCACAGCATGTGGCTCATCATTCATGCCGTCCCCCGACATGGCATAGCAAAGAGCAAATGGGAAGAAACTCCACTGGCTGGGCTCTTCCCTTGGGATGGAGACAAAAGACTAGATCATGTATCCAACATTTTGGTTTGTCTGGGGGCTTCCTGAATAACTTTTTTGTGTCACTGACTCAGGGCACTGACAGGATTGCCACCAGAGTTCAGAAGATGCTGAAAATAGAGACAAGTGGCTGTTAGAGTTGCAGGTTTGTAGCCAGACACCAGAGGGATCAAGGAATCAGAAAAGAAAAAGAGAAAAAGAAATCAGAAAAGATCTGAGAGGTCTCTAGAATCTTTAACTAGACTGATTAATAAAGGTCTTCTACTGCACAAAGTACACAAAGACTAGGAGAAGTGGTTGTTTGGTCAAATGCCAACTGCCCCCCCCAAATTACTAGGCATACAAAGAAACAGTGAAACATAGCTCAAAGGAACAAAATTAAATGCCAAAAACTGACCCTAAATATTGAGTTCCTTGACAAAGAATTTAAAATAACTGTAAAGATGCTCAATGAGCTAAATGAGAACTAAATGAAGTCAGAAAATGATGTATGAACAAAATGTGAATAACAACAAAGAGACAGAAATTATAAAAAAGAACTAACAGAAATTCTGAAGCTTAAAAATATAATAATGGAACATAAAAATTATTTAGAGGGGTTCAACAGCTGGCTTGATAAGGGCAGAAGAAATAATCAGCAAACTTGAAGTTAGGTCATTTGAAATCATCAAGCCATTCCCTGCCCCGCCCCCCACCCAAAAAGAAGAAGAAGAAGAAGAAGAAGAAAGAATGAGGCCATGTGCGGTGGCTCATGCCTGTAATCCCAACACTTTGGGAGGCTGAGGCAGAAGGACTGCTAGAGGCTGGGAATTCAAGACCAGTCTGGGCAACATAGTGAGATCTTGTCCCTACAAAAATTTTTTTAAAAAACTAGCTAGGTGTGGTGGTGTACACCTGTAGTTCCAGTTACTTGGGGGGCTAAAGCAGAAACAATGGTTGAGCCCAGGAGCTCCAGGCTGCAGTAAGCTATGATCATGCCACTGTACTCCAGCCTGGGCAACAGAGTTGAGGCCCTGTCTCAAAAAAAAAAAAAAAAAAAAATAAGTCAAGAGAGCCTAAGGGACTTAGGAGACCTATCAAGTGGACAAATATATGCATAATGGGAATCCCACAAAGAGAAGAGAAAAGAAAGGGGCACAGAGTTTATTTGAAGAATGGCCAAAAACCTCCTGAATCTGAGGAAAGAAATGGACATACAGATCAAAAAGCTTAAAGAACTCCAACTGGTAAAGGATTACTAGAGACGAAAAGAAGGGAAAAAAAAAAAAAAAAAGAACTCCAACTGGGATAAATCCACAGACAACCATATTGAGACACTTTATAATCAAACTGTCTAAAGTCAAGGATAAAGAGAGAATCTTGAAAGTGGCAAGAGAAAAGCAATTTGTGACATATAAAGGAGCTTCCATAAGATTGTCTGTAAATTTCTCATCAGAAACTTTGCAGGCCAGAAGGGAGTGGGATGATATATTCAAATTGCTGGAAGAAAAAACTGCCAACCAAGAATACTGTGTCTGCCAAAAACTGTTCTTCAAAAATGAAAGAAATTAAGACTTTCCCAGATGAACAAAAGCTGAGGGACTTCATGACCACTTGAGACCTGTTCTACAAGAAATGCTAGAGGGAACCCCTCATGTTGAAATGAAAGGATGGCAGACAGCAATACAAAACCATGAAAATATACAGTTCTCTGATAAAAGTAAATATATGAATATAGTAACTTGTATTATAGTAATTTTGGTACATGGAAGTTAATGATAAGAACATTTACAAATCTGTAAAGCTATGTTAATGAGTATAAAATATATGAAGATGTAATTTGCGATACTGGCAGTGGGGCTGTAAAGGAGTTTTTTGTTTTAATTTCAAAATATTAAAGGGGTACAAATGTTTTTGTTATATGGATACCTTGTATAAGGCTCAAGTCTGGGCTTTTAGCGTACTTATCACCAGAATAGCGTTCATTGTACCCAGTAGGTAGGTTTTTACCTCTCATCCCTTTCCACCCTCCCCTACTCTTGGTTTCCAATGTCCTTTACATCTCTTTGTGCCCATGTGTGCCCACCATTTAGCTCCCAATTATTAGAGAGTACATGTGCTGTTTGTTTTTCCATTCTGGAGATGCTTCACTTAGGATAACGGTCTCCAGCTCCATCCAAGTTGCTGCAAATGACATCATTTCATTTGTTTTTACGGCTGAGTAGTACCCCAAGGTGTGTGTCTATATATAGATACACATCACACACACACACCACGTATTTTTTTCCTTTCATGAATTGACAGGCACTTAGGTTGACTCTACATCTTTGTTATTGTAAATTGTGCTGTAGTGCTGTGGATGAACATTTGAGTGCAGGTGTCTTTTCGATAAAATGACTTTTTTTCCTGTAGGTAGATACCCAGTAGTGGGATTGCTGGATTGAATGGTTAAGTCTATATTTATTTCTTTGAGGAATATCCATACTGTTTTCCACAGATGTTGTACTAATTTGCAGTCTCACCAACAGTGTATAAGCATTTCTTTCTCTGTGCATCCACACCATCATCTATCATTTTTGAATTTATAATAATGGCCATTCAGGGGTAAGGTTTTAATCTGCATTTCCCTATGATTAGTGAAGTTGAGCATTTTTTCATATGTTTTTGGCCATTTATCTTCTTTTTAAAAACTTCAGGTCATGTCTTTTGCTTATTTTTTAATGGGGTTGTTTGTTTTTTCTTGCTGATTTGTTTGAGTTCTTTGTTGATTCTGGATATAATCCTTTACTGGATATATAGTTTGCAAATATTTTCTCCCATTCTGTAGGTTGTCTATTGACTCTGTTGATTATATCCTTTGCTGGGCAGAAGATTTTTAACTTAATTAAGTCCGAGTTACTTATTTTTAAAATATTATTGCTGTTTGCCTTTGGGGTCTTAGTCATAAATTCTTCATTTATGTTGATGTCTAGAGGATTTTTCCTATATTTTTTTCTAGAATTTTTATGGTTTCATGCCTTACATTTAAGTCTTTTAACCATCTTGAAATAATTTTTGTACATGACAAGAGACAGGGGTTTTGTTTCACACTTCTGCATGTGGTTATCCAGTTTTCCCAGTACCATTTATTGAATAGAGATTCCTTTCCCCAGTGTATGTTGTTGTCTGCTTTGTCAAAAATCAGCTGGTTGTTGGGAGGCTGAGGCAATAGGATTGCTTGAGCCCAGGAGTTGGAGGTTGCTGTGAGCTAGGCTGATGCCACAGCACTCTAGCCCAGACAAGAGAGTGAGACTCTGTCTCAAAAAAAAAAAAAAAAAATCAGCTGGTTATAGGTAGATGGTTTTATTCCTGGTTTCTCTATTCTGTTCCATCAGTCTATGTCTCTGTTTTTATCCCACTACCATGCTGTTTTGGTTACTACAGCCTTGTAGTATAATTTGAAGTCATGTAATGTGAAGCCTCCAGATTTGTTCTTATTGCTTTGGCTATTTGGGCTCTTTTTTGATTCTAAATGAAGTTTAGGATTATTTTTTCCAGATGTGTGAAGTATAACACTGGTATTTTGATGGGGATTGCATTGAATCTGTAAATCACTTTGGGCTTGTGGACATTTTAATGATGTTGATTCTACCAATCCATAAGCATGGGATGTTTTTCCATATATTTGTGTCATCTATAATTTCTTACATCAGTGTTTTGTAGTTCTCCTTGTAGAGATCTTTCACCTCTTTGGTTAAGTATATTCCTAGGTATTTTATTTTCTTTGTAGCTATTGCAAATGGTATTGAGTCCTTGATTTGACTCTCAGCTTGACTGTTACCAGTATACAGACATACTACTGATTTACATATGTTGATTTTATAACCTGAGACTGTGCTGAACTTATTCATCAATTCTAGGAGTCTTCTGGTGGAGTCTTTAGGGTTTTCTAGATACAAGATCATTCCGTTAGTGAACAGGGATAGTTTGACCTCCTCTTTCCCGATTTGGATACCCTTTCTTTCTTTCTCTTGCCTGATTGCTCTGGCTAGGACTTATAGTACTATGCTGAATAGAAGTGGTGACAGTGGGCACCCTTGTCTTATTCCAGTTCTTAGGGGGAATGCTTTCAACTCTTCCCCATTCAGTATGATACTGGCTGTGACTTTGTCATTTATGGCTTTCTTTTTTTTTTTTTTTGAGACAGGGTTTCGCTTTGTCACCCAGGTGTGTGAGTGCAGTGGTGTCATCATAGCTCACTACAACCTGAAACTCCTGGGCTCAAGCGATTCTCCTGCCTCAGCCTCCCAAGTAGTTGGGCCTACAGGCACATGCCACCACACCTGACTCATTTTTCTATTTTTGTAGAGACAGGGTCTAGCTCTTGCCAGGCTGCTCTCAAACTCCTGGCCTCAAGCAATCTTCCCCCCTCGGCCTTCCTTAGTGCTAGAGTTACAGGTGTGAGCCACTGTGCCTGGCCATATATGACTTTTAGAATTTTAAGGTATATTTCTTCTATGCCTAGTTTGTTGAAGGTTTTTTATCATTAAAGGGTGCTGGATTTTATTGAATGCTTTTTCTGCATCTACTGAGATGATCATACACTTTTTTTTTTTTGAGACAGAGCCTCACTCTGTTGCCTGGGCTAGAGTGCCGTGGCATCAGCCTAGCTCACAGCAACCTCAAACTCCTGGGCTCAAATGATCCTTCTGCCTCAGCCTCCTGAGTAGCTGGGACTACAAGCATGTGCCACATGCCCGGCTAATTTTTTTCCTATATATGTTTAGTTGTCCATCTAATTTCTTTTCTATTTTTAGCAGAGATGGGATCTCGCTCTTGCTCAGGCTGGTCTCGAACTTCTGAGCTCAAATGATTCACCCGCCTCTGCCTCCCAGAGTGCTAGGATTACAGGCATGAGCCACCACGCCCAGCCTCAATCACATGCTCTTTGATTTTGCTTCTGTTTATGTGGTGAATCCAATTTATCAATTTTCGTATGTTAAACCATCCTTGCATCCCTGGGATGAAACCCACCTGATCATAGTGAATTATCTTTTTGATGTGCTACTGAATTCAGTTGGCCAGTATTGTGTTGGGAATTTTTGCACTTATGTTCATCAGGGATATTGATTTGTAGTTTACTTTTTTGTTCTGTCATTTCCTGGCTTTGGTATCACAGTGATACTAGCTTCATAGAATGAGTTAGGTAGGATTCCCTCCTTCTTGATGTTAAGGAATAATATCAATAAGATACGTACCAGTTCTTCTTTGTAGTTCTGGTAGAATTTGGCTGTGAATCTCTGTGGTCCATGGCTTTTTTTTTGTTGGTAGATTTTTTATTACTGCTTCAATTTTACTGCTCATTAATGGTTTGTTCAGGACTTTCATTTCTTCTTGATTCAGGCTTGGGAGGTTGTGTGTTTCCAGGAATTTATCCATTTCCTCTATGCTTCCCAGTTGGTGTGCTTAAAGGTTTTTGTAGCATTCATGGATGGTATTTTGTATTTCTGTGGTATTAATTGTAATGTCTCCTTTTTCATTTCTCATTGAGCTTATCTGAGTCCTTTCTCTTCTATTTCTGGTTACTCTGGCTAGTGGCCTATCAATTTTGTTTATCTTTTGAAAGAACCAATTTTTTGTTTCTTTGATACTTTGTATTTTTTGTTGTTGTTTCCATTTGGTTTAGTTCTGCTCTGAGCTTTGTTATTTCTTTTCGTTTCCTGGCTTAGGGTTTGGTTTGCTCTTCTTTTTCTAGTTCCTTGAGATGTGACATTAGATTGTTAATTTGTTGTCTTTTGGTTTTTTGATGTAGGCATTTAAGGCTATGACCTTTCCCCATGGGACTGCTTTTACTGTATCCCATAGATTTTGAAAACTGGTGTCTCCTTTGTCATTCAGTTTGAAGACTCTTGCGATTTCCATTTTAATTTCATCATTCACCCAAGGACCGTTCAGCAGCAGGTTGTTTAATTTCCATGACGTTGTGTAGATTTGAGTGTTTCTCTTGAAATTGATTTCAAGTTTTAATCCACTGTGGTCTGAGAAGATGCATGGTATGATTTTAATTGTTTTGAATTTGCTGAGACTCGTTTTGTGGCCGAAGATACAATCAATCTTGGAAAATGTCCCTCCCCTGTGTTGATGAGAAGAATGTATATTCTCCAGTTTTTGGGTAGAATGTTCTGTAAATGTCTGTTAGGTCCATTTGTTCTAAAGTTCCGTTTAAATCCAGTGTTTCTTTATTGATTTACTGTTTCAATGATCAGTCCAGTTCTGTCAGTGGAGTGTTGAAGTCCCTGGCAATTACAATGCTATCGTTTATTTCTTTGTTTAGATCTAGTAGGATTTCCTTTATGAATCTGGGAGCTCCTCTGTTAGGAGCATATTTATTTGGGATTGTTATGTTGAATTGCTCCCTTTACCATTATGTAATGACCATCTTTGTCGTTTGTTTGTTTTGCCATTGTTGATTTAAAGTCTATTTTATCTAATGTGAGAATGGCTACACCTGCTTGCTTTTGCTTTCCATTGGTTTGGAATATTTTTTTCCATCCCTATATCTTTTTTTTTTTTTTTTTGAGACAGAGTCTCGCTTT
>NW_012133858.1:18044917-18141508 GCF_000956105.1 Propithecus coquereli | reverse complement strand
CAGGCTGGTCTTGAACTCCTGACCTTGAGCGATCCACCCGCCTCGGCCTCCCAGAGTGCTAGGATTACAGGCGTGAGCCACCGCGCCCAGCCTTCCATCCCTATATCTTGAGTTTATGTGACTCCTTGTGTTTCTCGGAGACAACTTGGGGTGTGTTTTTTCATCCATTCAGCCAATCTGTGTCTTTTAAGTGGGGCATTAAGACCGTTTATGTTCAGCGTTAGTATTGATACGTGGGATACTGTTCTGTTCATCATGTTGGATGATACTTTGTTGTTTCGTTTTTCCTTGTCCTATTGTTTTATTAGAGCTGTGAGCTTTAACTTTCAGGTGCTTTTACAGTTATCTGATAAAGGTAAATATGTGAACAAATATAGTAACCTGTATTATAATAATTTTGGTGCATATAAGTTAAATGAGAAAAACATTTAAAAATCTATAAATCTATGTTAATCAATATAAAATATATAAAGCTGTAATTTGTGATCTTGGGGGTGGAGATGTAAAGGAGTAGATTTGTTTTGTTTTGTTTTTGTTTTTTGAAACAGGGTCTCATTCTGTTGCCTGGGCTGGTGTGCAGTGGCATCATCATAGCTCACTGTAACTTCAAACTTCTGTGCTCAAGTGATCCTCCTGCCTTAGCGTACCAAGTAGCTGGGACTATAAGCACGAGCTACCATGCCTGGTTGACTTTTCTATTTTTTGTAGAGATGGGGTCTCACTAATGTTGCTCAGGCTGGTCTCAAACTCCTGGCCTCAAGTGATCCTTCCATCTCAGACTTCGAAAGTGCTAGGATTACAGGCATGAGTTATCACACCCAGCCAGAAGTAGGGTTTTTGTATGCAATTAAAGTGAATTATTATCAGTTTAAAATAGAACATTATGACTTTAAGATATTTTATGTAATTGCAATTATACACACAAAGAAAATATAAGAATATACACAAAAGGAAATCAAAGCATATTACTATCCCAAATCAACAAAACACAAAGGAAGGCAGTTAAGAGAGGAAAAGAGGGACAAAAAAGCTACAATGCATACAGAAAACAACGAACAACATGGCAAAAGTAAGTCCTTCCCTATTAGTAATTACTTTAAATGTAAAAGATTAAATTCTCCAATCAAAAAACAGATTGGCTGAATGGATAAAAAAAAACAGGTTCTAACTATATGCTGTCTACAAGAGACTCACTTTAGGTCTAAGGACGCATATAAGCTGAAAGTAAAAGGGTGGAAAAGGATATTCCACGCAAATGGTAACAAGAGAGGAGTGGCTGTACTAGTATCAGACAAATAGTCTTCAAACAAAAAACTATTACGAGAGACAAAAAGGGCATTATATAATGATAAAAGGGACAATTCACCAAGGAGATATAACAATTATAAATACTTATGTACCAAACCTCAGAGCTTCTAAACATATGAACCCAACTTTGACATAATTGAAGGGAGAAACAGATAACAACACAAGAATAGTAGGAAACTTCAATATCCTAATTTCAACATTGGATAGAACTACCAGACAGAAGAACAATATGGAAGTAGAGGATTTAGAACAACAGTATAGATCAACAGATATATAGACGATACTCCACACAACAGCACTAGAATATACATTCTTCTCAAGTGCACATGGAACATTCTCCAGGATAGATAATGTACAAAAAAAGTCTTAACAAATTCAAGAAGACTGAAATCATACAAAGTATCTTTTCTGATTACAGTGCAATGAAACTAGAAATTAATAGCACAAGAGAAACTAGAAATCTACAATTTACAACAATTACAATTTACAATGAAACAACACACTCTACAACAACCAGCGTGGTTAAAGAAGTCACAAGAGAAATGAGAAAATACCTTGAGACAAATGACATAAAAACATAACATTCAAAAACTTATGTAAAAGCAGTACTATGAGGTAAGTCAACTGAACAACCTAGAAAAAGAAGAAACTAAACCCAAACCCAGCGTAAGGAAGGAAATAATAAATATTACAGCAGAGATAAACAAATACAATCAACAAAACTAAGAGTTGGTTTTTTTAAAAGATCAACCAAATTGACAAATCCTTATCTAGATTAACTCAGGGGGACAAAAAAGCAACAAAGAATACTGAAATAACTAAAATCAGAAATGAAAGCAGAACACTACAACCAATGCCACAGAAATAAAAAAGATTATAAAAGGCCAGAACCAGACGCCTTCACTACAGAATACTACCAAACATTTAAATAAGAATCATCACAATCCTTCTGAAATTCTTCCAAAAAATCTAAAGGATGGGGGGAACATTTCCAAGCTCATTCTTTGAGGCCAGCTTTACCCTCATTCCAAAGCCAGACAAAGGCCGGGCGTGGTGGCTCACACCTGTTATCTTAGCACTCTGGGAGGCTGAGGTGGGAAGATCGCTTGAGGCTCAGGAGTTCGAGACCAGCCTGAGCAAGAGCGAGACCATGTCTCTACTAAACATAGAAAAATTAACTGGGTGTCTGTGGTGTGTGCTACTCGGGAGGATGAGGCAGGAGGATTGCTTGAGCCCAGGAGTTTGAGGTTGCTGTGAGCCAGGCTGACACCATGACACTCTACTCAGGGCAATAGAGTGAGACTTTGTCTAAAATAACATAATAACATAACATAACATAAAATAAAATAAACAAAGCCAGACAAAGACACAACAAAAAAAGAAATCTACAGACCAATATCCCTGATGAGTACTGATGTAAAAATTCTCAACAAAATACTAGCAAATAAAATTCAACAGCATATTAAAAGAATTATATGCCATACCAAGTGGGATTTATTCCTGGAATGCAAGGATGGTTCAACATACAAAAATCAATCAGTGTAATGTATCACATTAACAGAGTGAAAGGAGAGAAACCACATGATCATCTCAACAGAAAAAGCATTTGACAAACTTTAACACTCTTTCATGATAAAAATACCCAACAAATTAGGAATAAAAGATTACCTTAATAGGTCACTTATGAAAAGCCTACAGCTAACATCATACTCAATTGGTGGAAGACTGAAAGCTTTTCCTGTAAGATCAAAAACAAGGCAAGGATGCTCCTTCTTGCCATTTGTACTGAACATAATATTGGAAGTCCTAGCCAGAGAATCAGGACTAGAAAAAGAAATAAAAGGCATCCACATTGGAAAGGAAGAAGTAAAATGATCTCTATTTACAGATGGCATGATCTTATATATAGAAAACCCTAAAGATTCTACAAAAAACTGTTAGAACTAAGAAATGAATTCAGGAAAGTTGCAGGATACAAAATCAACATGAAAAAATAATTTGCATTTCTGTATACACTAGCAATAGACAATGTGAAAAGGAAATTATGAAAATAATGCCACTTACCAATAGCATTGAAAAATACAAAATACTTAGAAATAAATCTAACCAAGGCGGTAAAAGACTTATATACTGAAAGCTACAAAAAGTTACTGAAAAGAATTAAAGACACAAATAAATGTAGACATTCTGTGTTCATAGGCTGGAATACTTAATATTGTTAAGATGTCCATACTGGCCAGGTGCACTGGCTCACACCTATAATTCTGGCACTTTGGGAGGCTGAGGTAGGAGGATTGCTTGAGGTCAGTAGTTCAAGACTAGCATGGGCAACATAGCAAGACCTTGACTGTACAACAAATAAAAAAATTAGCTGAGCACAGTGGTGTGTGCCTGTAGTCCTAGCTATTCAGAGGGCTGAGGCAGGAGGATCACTTGAGCCCAGGAGTTTAAGGTTGTCCAGGAGTTCAAGGTTGCAGTGATCTATGATTGCACCACTACACTCCAGCATGGGTAACTACATAAGACTCTGTCTCTAAAAAATTAAATAAGAATAAAAAAAAAGATGTCCATCCTATCCAAAATGATCTACAGATTCAATACAAGCCCTGTCAAAATCCCAATGGCGGTTTTTGCAGAAATAGAAAAATTCATCCTAGAATTCACATGGAATCTCAAAGGACCCCGAATAGCCAAAACAATCTTTTAAAAACAGAAAGTTGAAGTGTTCGGATTTCCTCTTTCAAGACATATTACAAAGCTACAGTAATCAAACCATTGTGATACTGGCATAAAGACAAACAGACCAATAAAACAGAATAGAGAGCCCAGAAATAAACCCTTGCGTTGGTCCAGTGATTTTTGACAGGGTGCTGACACTACTTGATGGAGAAAGAACAGTCTCTTCACCAAATGGTGATGGGAAAACTGGATATACAAGTGCAAATGAATGAAGTTAAACCATTATCTTACACTATATACAAAAATTAACTTAAATGGATTAAAGACCTAACCATAAAAACTAAAACTATCAAACTCCTATGAGAAAACACAGGGAAAACCTTCATGATATTGGATTTTGCAATGATTTCTTGGATATACCACCAAAAGCACAGGCAACAAAAGCAAAAATAGACAAATCAGAGTATATCAAACTTAAAAATGTTCCTGCATCAAAGGATATAATCAACAGAGCGAAGGGGCAACCTACGGAATGGAAAAATTTGCAAATCATTTATGTGGTAAGTGCTATGGTTTGAAAGTCATGTTTAAATTTAATTATCATTGTAACAGTGTTGAGAGGTGGGAACTTTAAGAGGTTATTAGGTCACGAGAGCTCTGCCCTCATGAATGGATTAGTGGAGTTATCACAGGAGTGAATTAGTGGGCTATTTATAAAAGGCATGAGTTTGGCCTGATTTCCCCTTTCTGTCTCATGTGCTTGCTTCCACCATGGGATGATCTTTGCCAGATGTTGACACCATGCTCTTGGACTTCCCAGCCTCCAGAATCGTGAGCCAAGTAAACTTTTGTTCTTTATAAATTACCTGGTCTTGGGTATCCTGTTATAGGTCAGAAAATGGACTAAGATGGAATTAATGTCCAAAATATATAAAGAACCCCTAAAATTCAACAACAAAAAAATCAAATAACTCAATTAAATAATGAACAAAGGACCTGAATAGACATCGCTCCAAAGATGATATACAAATGGCCAACAAGCATATAAAAAAGATGCTCTACTTCACTAATCACTAATAATCAGAGACACACAAATCAAGACCACAATGAGATATAACCTAGGATAGCTGTTATCAAAATAACAGAAAATAACAAGTGTTAGTGAGGATGTGGAGAAACTGGAACCCTTGCGCACTATTACCGGGATTGTAAAACAGAGCAACTGCTATAGGAAAAAGAATGGAGGTTCCCTCCAAAATTAAAAGTAGACTACCATATATTCCAGCAATCCTACTTTTTGGCATATATCCAAAAGAACGGAAAGCAGAGATTTGAAGAGATATTTGTACATTCATGTTCATAACAGCATTATTCACAATAGCCAAGAGGTGGAAGCAGCCCAAAATGTCCATCAACAGATGAATGAACAAAATGTGGTATATACACGCGACGGAATGTTATTCGGCCTTAAAAAGGAATGAAATCCCGTCACATGCTACAACATGGATGAACCTTGAGGACATTATGCTAAGTGAAATAAGCCCGTCACAAAAAGATAAGTACTATATGATTCTACTTATATGAGGTATCTAAATTAAAGTAGTCAAATTCATAGAAGCAGGAAGTAGAGTAGTGGTTACCAGAGGCAGAGGGGAGGCGGGAGAAGGGAGTTGTTAAATAGACACAGAGTTTCAGATTTGCAAGATGAAAAAGTTCTGGAAATCTGTTTCACAACAATGTGAATATACTTAATACTACTGAATGGAACACTTAAAAATGATTAAGACATTAAGTTTTATGTTACGGTTTTTTACTACAATTTTTAAAGAAGTTTTTTAAAAAAGGCACAGGGAAGGGATGCCCTCTCTCTCAATCTATGAACATTTTTCCGTAGGGACACAGGTCTAAAATCACTACAGCCATCCTATTATGACAAGGGAATATAAGACAGGAAAAGCAAAAACACATCTTGGGTCTTTGAGCCCATGATTCAACTAACCTTGGAGCTACTCTACCTTAGGACTTCTTGTTATGTGACATAGTAATTATTTCTTATTGCTTAAGCCATTGTGTTTTCTGTTGAGACCAAAAGCATCTAACAGATGCATTACTACTGCCTCAAAATAAACAGGATGCTTGAAGAAGCTCCACTAGAATGAAAACTTTCAGAGGGTAGGGGTTTTTGTCAGCTTAGTGCACTGCTGAGTTCCTGGCACATGGAACAGTGCCTGGTACATAGTAGGTGTTCAATAAATATTTGGTAAATGAATAAAAAGAAATTTTAGGATCCCTGTTCTCCTATATCTTCTAACTCCTACTCACCCCCTCATCATCTGTCTCCTACAAAGGGAGTCCTTCTCTGAAACCACCAAATTCCCTCGTCTTCCTAAAATCTTGATTAGAGCCTCCAGTTACATACAGTCATTGGACACTGCATTTTTCCACTGCTGCATTTCTCACAGCTGTACTTAATTATTTATTGATGTCATTATTTCCTTAATTAGTATCTCCCCCATGGATTGTAAGCTCCATCAAAGCAGGGACTGGCTCTTGTTCATGGTTGTAGCCTCAACCTCCACCATAATACTTAGCACAGTGTAGGAACTCAAAAGAAATTTATTTCCAAGATATTCAAATTCTATCTTGGCTCTGCATGAACATTTAAAACCCAATTTATAAATCAATCTTTTTGACATTTAGAATTTTGTGAGTTCCTTGAAGAACCAAGGAAGGTATTATTTATAAACTTCTCAGTCACTTGGATGAGAGAAAGGCTTCTTCAAATTAAACTATGGCATTTGGGGCATTTCAAAAGCCCCAAGTAAATAATTCATAAGTAAAAGGAGAGAATCCCTTAAGAAATCTGAGAATTGACTTGCAATGTTCTTCTTTGAAGGACCACTTTCATCTTCCTGGTTTTGGAACACTCATGTTTGACATTATTTGCCAAATTAATTTTATACTTGATTCATCCCTTACTGCTTCTCTATAAAATTGCCACCACTGCCCACAAACAGATTTTGCCAAACTAAAAAGTCTTTTTTATGTATTATATTGTCTACTCCATTACCATTCATTCATTTATAATACAGAAATCAATTTGTTTAGTAAGAACTATATTTGCCATTCAAATTGACACAACACTCATTACACTGTGGGATCCTAAGTAGTGTTTCATAAAAGAAAGGGAGGGGAGAGATAGAAGCAAAAAGAGGAAGAAGAGTGAAGTAGCCACTTGGAAACTAGTTTCTACTACTTAAGGAATTGTCATCCAATTTTAAGAGTATAAACAGTTTAGAATCACGGTGGGAAAAACCTTTTCCGGAACAGTAAATTATGGCTTTGGTGACAACATACATTCTATACCTGCACTGTTCAATATGATAGCCATTAGCCATACACGTAGCTATTTAAATTTGTGTGAGTTAAAATAAAACGTTCAGTTCCTCCACTGTGCTAGTCACATTTCAAGTACTGGATAGCAAAATATGGCTAGTGGCTATACTATTGAACAGTGCAAATATAGAACATTTCCATCATTGCAGAAAGTTCTATTGGAGAACGTGAGTCTGTATGCTCCTACCAATAATTACTACCAATGGGTGATGGAAGCACTAGGATCACCAATAAAAACACGCAAGTGGAGAAACAGCCATATTGTAAATGTAAGAGATCTCCTACTGTATTCTTCTTGGGAACAAATTTCTTAAAGCATAATCCCTCCCCTACCCCTTTACTGAGTAACAGATTAAGAGCATTTAAAAATTTTTCTTGGATTAAATAAGAGAGTAGTCACTCTCATTCTCTGTTGAGTGATCTGGGCATTGCATGCAAACTTACAGTTTGGTCTCATCAGCCTCTTTCTGCATGATTTCAAGAATCATGCGGCATGCTTCAGAGGTTCCCTCTGGGGTGGCATGGATGGTAACAGGTTTCTCTGCGGCCCCAGAGTTCTCCTTTCTATGGATGTCTACCCTGCGGGAAAAGAATCAGGAACCATAAGTACAATGTCATCTGGGATAAGACCCTAGTCCCAAGAAAGCATCACGCCAGCCAACGTACAGCAAGGACACAGACAGACAAGGAAGTATCATTAGCACGTCTGCAACCAATGCCATTCCCCAAGAAGGAGGCAAGCAGTGCAAGGGGTCTTGTGCCAAACTGTAATTCTTTGCAGCTCCGTTTAGAAGGGAACGGCTCTTACAGGAGTGCTGTGGGACAAAGGCTCTAAGCCAACTTGGTAATGAAGCCAGTTTGGTAAATGAAGTATTTTGTGTAGCCTTTCAAATGATTGTAGAAGTGAAGAGTAAAGTGAGAAGGATAATACTGCACATTGGCACAGTGCCGGTCTCCGAACTGATTGCAGCTTTTAAAAGCCATATGTTAATCCAAATCCAAACACCAAATTCAAGCAAGTTTTATATATTTGAATGTGGATAGAAAACAGAGGCATGCCCTCTCTCTGCCTCTCTAAGTTTTTGGTTTCCTTTCCATTGGCAGCCTGCCTTCTTCCAGGCTCTTAAAACTAATGGCTCAAAAGCTTGATGACTTTATCAGACTTCTTTGGGTAGTTGTGGCCCTACTTGTTTTTGTTAACTTTCAAAATCACATAATTGATTATATCCCTTTTTACTCTGGCTGTTAGAAAGCCCAGAGCTGAGTCTTTGGCCCACTTCTAAAATATGGGTACATTTGAGAGCAACCCTCACTTCTATTTAAACTTGCTTTTTTTTTTTTTTAAGCCACCTTAAACAATTTTTGGAACAAAAAGACATATAAGTAAAAATCACTTTCACAGTGAAGCAAACTTGGAGGGAAAGACAGGGCTGGTTTTCAAAGAAAGGGAATACCAGACAGTAACTTCCCTCTCTCCTATTCCATCACTTCACTCCTAGGATTCTGCACTCTGGGATTCATCCATATTCGTGTCTATTATTTGGGGATAACTATAAGATGTTGTGAAGAAAACAGCATTTTCTCTTTCAGGTTATAAGACACTCACTGACTGACCTGAATAAAATGCACTAGCACATGCAAATAACTAATATTTGTCAGTAATTTGGTGCTTTGCAATTTAAGTGCTTTCATATTAATTATTTCAGTCAATCTGCCTGACTGTACTAATTCTCACAATAAGCCTGGTGAAACAGATAGGAACCTCTCCCCCTCTTTTTTTTAACAGAAGAAGCAATTGATGCTCAGACAGGTTAAAAGATTTTTCCAAGATCATATAGCCATTGAGTGGTAAAACTTGAACATGAGTCTTTGTTTTCACGTCCTGTGCTTTCTTCATTATATTGTGCTATGGTCTCAGGAACACACAAAAATCAGCAACTCCGCAAGTCGTTTTATCTGCTAAAACTCCTACAACCAGTTTAGTCTCCTTAAATAGATAGAATACCACACATAAGGTCAGTGTACTTTATTTCCTGCTTGACATAACAGTGACTCACCCACTTCTTTATTATGTAGCTCTCTGTGAGACTACCTAGGTGATCTTAAAGAACAGTGCTCCAGGGCTCTGATTCAGGGGAGGAGGTAAGAGCTCAGATGAGTGGGTTTTAGGATCCCACAGAGTCCCACGCCTCTGCTCATTTAGGAATCCAAGCATTTACAAGCATCAGTTAGCTTATGGCAACATCCTGCTTGTGAGGTCACCAGTACCCTCTTCGTGAACCTTTAGCCTCTCAGGGTATGACCGTTAGGCCACTGGCATGAAAGCTCATCAAAGCCCCCAGCTTGACGTTATTCTGTTAGTAGTCCTGTTGAAAAAAGCCACTGTCCCCTATAGCATAGCTCCCTGCTGATATAAGCAATAGTGACCTGAGGGTGGCTGAGAACCACTAGCACGCAGGGGACCCCTCAGAAGGAAGCAAAGGAAGCCCTGGAGGCACGTACCGGGACTGGGTCTGCTTAGTGATGTTCTTTATGGTCAAGCCCTCCTTTCCGATGATGGCACCAACAAACTGGGTGGGGACCAGGATCCGCAGCGGGAAATCAATCTGTCTGGCCTGAGAAGAGGCCCCGGGGGCGTGGCCTTGCTCCCGGGAAGAGTGGTCCCCACGCTGGGCTCGCTGAGGGGGCGAAGGGGAGCTCACCTCTTCATCCGGGATGTAGGAAATCTTGAAGGAGTAGTTCTCAAACTGATGCCCGCTTAGCTTCTCGACAGCTCTGAAATGCAGCAGGAATGGGAGAGTTTTGTCAGAGAGCAACATCAAGAGAGACTGTCCTGTGGACTGGTTCATTCACTCTCGTTTATCAGGAGCCTATGTAGGTGCCACTCCAGGCACTGAGCATACAACAGTGAGCAAGACAGACACCATTTCTGTTCCCTCAGAGCTTGCACTTAACAGTTAAACAACTAATCACAATGTATAGGCTTGGTCAGACTTGAAATACAATTTTTCATTCTGCTTTTTTTTGCCACCCAAGGCTGTAACCCCCTTATCAAAAACTCTTCATAAACAGAGGTATAAAAGTATGTCTTTTTCTCATTTTAATCATAATACATATTATTGAAAATTCAGAAAAAATAAGTCCTAATCCATTTTATCTTTCTCGTCTTTCTTAAATATAATTGTTTATAAAAATGGATTTTATTGTACATAACTGTTTTTTGGTTTTTTTTTGAGACAGAGTCTTGCTTTTGTTGCCTGGGCTACAGTGAGTGCCGTGGCGTCAGCCTAGCTCACAGCAACCTCAAACTCCTGGGCTCAAGTGATCCTCCTGCCTCAGCCTCCTGCGTAGCTAGGACTACAGGCACATGCCACTGTGCCCGGCTAATTTTTTTCTATTTTTAGTTGTTTGGCCAGTTTCTTTCTATTTTTAGTAGAGATGGGGTCTCGCTCTTGCTCAGGCTTGTGTCGAACTCCTGAGCTCAAGCAATCCTCCCACCTTGGCCTCCCAGAGTGCTAGGATTACAGGCGTGAGCCAGCGCCTGGCCACATACTGTTTTCTAATTCTTAAAAATAGCTAATACTCTAAACATTTTTCCATGGCATTAAATATCTTTTTTTTGTAATGGCTGTTTAACACTCTACTCATTTACAATAGTTTTTGCAACTGATCCTCTATTGTTAGATATCTCTGTTATGTCCAGTCTTTTACAACTACATATAGCATTGCCATAGGCATCTTTGCAACTACAACTTTGCACACAGGACAAATTCCTAGTAGAATTACTGGATCAGAAAGTATGCAGAGTCTATGGCCATTTCACCTTGATTTCATTCACCCGCACCTGATCTCATCTGATCTCGGAAGCTAAGCAGGGTCAGGCCTCGTTAGTACTTGGAAAGGACAAAGCATGCAGAATTCTAACATTACTGTTAAGTATTCCCAAATGGCCCTCTGGAAAGTATTCAATATTTACTATCTCATAGCAGTTTAGGAGAGCATTTGTGTCCTTGAATCTTCAAAAGAACAGAGTATTGTTATTTAAAAATATTTATCAATTTAATAGAGGATAAAGGATATCCCACTACTATATTTTAAAAACTATACGTGAAGTAGAACAATTTTTCATGTTTAGCAGCATTACCTAATTCTACTATGCTAATGTTTAGGGTTTGTGAGTTTATTACAAAGCAGTACTTTTTGAATTCAATAAAGACAACAGGGTATTATCATGTACAGAGGTCCACCTAAGTGGCAACTGGATACCATTAAGGTGAGCTATTGGTATCTCTCCTGCTTCATTCAGTATGTGGACAAAAGTTAACAGTAAAATAACTGTTACCTTTTTCAATGCAGAATTAACTTTCTGAAAACCAGAGGTATGAGAATGGGTTAAATATATCTTTACGTGTGTTGAAACCTTGAAAAAGAAATATAACTATAATCCTCAGATATATAACCAAGGTTATATGCCACATTCATAAAGCATGACCACATGTGACCACAATTCTAGTTATGGTGACCTGACAGGTACTTCAGTGACCTCCTACAAAAAAACAACTGTCTCATCTGGGCTAGAGTGCAGTGGTGTTATCATAGCTCACTGCAACCTAACTCCTGGGCTCAAGCAATCCTGCTCCCTCAGCCTTATGAGTAGCTGAGACTACAGGTGCCTGCCACCATGCCTGGCTAATTTTAAAAATTTTGTATACAGATGGGTTCTTGCTATGTTGTCCAGGCTGGTCTCAAACTCCTGGCCTCAAATGATCCTCCTGCCTTAGCCTCCGACAATGCTGGGATTACAGGCATGAGCCACTGTACCTGGCCTTGTTGTTTTTATAAAAACTCAATCTCATGCTCATTAACCGCTAAGCTCAAAATTAACTATCACTGAAGCAATGTAGTAATGAATGGGCTCTGGGAAGAGAATGGGGGTAGGAGAAAAGAACCGAACCAGGTGTTACTGATTAACTACTTCCAGACAATTCTCCCTGCTGCTGCTGTCACTGAGGTGGATCTCCCTTTTAATATTACATAGAGGAAAAACTGATGTTTCAGCATAGGCTTCTGCTTCTTCCTCACGGTGCATGGAGGAAGCTCCAAGTAAAAGTGGCCCCAAGTGGCTGGCAAAGCAGAGCCTAGCGGACACAGTGTCACAGAGCTGGTACCCTCTATTCCTGATCATGTCAAGACACGGTTCCCCCCTTGGTTTTGATGCCAAGGCTCAACATTTTTCACAATAGAGTCTGTACAAATCAACAAACATCCTGGTATGAATGTCCTAGAGCTCCACTGACATGTCAAAGGTGGCAGAAATACTCTGGAACTATACCAGCATGTCACAGGTGGCTGAGATGCTGTGGAGCTCCATCAGTATGTCAAAGGTGGCATATATGGGGCTCTCCCGATCCCTATCTTTTTGGAAAAGGTTTATAGACACAGGACTCAATGAAGTTCAAAGACAAAACTAAAATAAACTTGAAATAAGCCCTAATCCACTTACATTTTTGCTTCTTCTCTTGTTGCATATGTGACGTTGACAACAGCAGTTTCTGTGTCTGTGTTGACTAGGGAAAAAGCAAAAACTACATTGTCATAGAAAAAAAAGCTGTCACTCTCTGGCTTAACGTAAACAGATGAACTTTAGAAAAAAATACGCAGAAAATCTCATCACCCTAGCTCTATAGTTATTTGCATCTCTGTGATAATTCATGTGCATTCATAGTAATTTGTAATCAAATGTATATAACACATTTGTAATCTATTATATATATAACTCAGAACTATATTTTTCACTTATTTTATAAATATTTGTGCATGAATATATGTACATGGACATTTTCTTCGTATTTTTCATTTCTAACGTCTACATAAAATTTAGTGAGTCAAATGTCATGATTTGCCTAACCATACCCCAACTGTTGGCAAATAGGTTGTTCCCAGTATTTACTATTCCAAACGGCGTTGCTAAAAAATCACCTTTCCTGCAAACATCACTTGATTTTGTGGTCTTCTGAATTACTTCTTTAGGCTAACATCACAGAAGAGAAATAACCAGGTAAAAGAACATGATGCTTTTTAATGTGTATTTTCAGACTGCTTTCCTAGAGGTCTGGATCAATTTATTATACCACGATCAAGGAATGAGTTTTAATTGTTATGATTTGTGTTTATTTTAAATAATTGGATATATACATAAGAAAATGTTTAATTTTAATTTTTCATTTGTTGACAAGGTTGAACCATCACTATTTTTGCTTCCCTTTCACTGAACTCCTTGACTATGTGAGTTAAATTTAGTAATTGTGCACACTCAATAAAGAAAACTGACACTTCTCACTTACTTGGCTAAAGGAGAAAATATATAAACTCTAAGACTGGCTAATAGGGGGTTACTCTTGTGAGTTGGCTTATCTTGGTTCATAACTGCTTGCCTCTTATTCCACAGTTAGAAATTAAAAACAAATTCAAAAGGGAAGATAAAACTTTCTCAATCCAAGCCAGCAAACTTAAACACCAAAAATATTTGTTTTCCCTAAAAAAACAGATGTGACTAGATCAAATCCTCCCTTTAAAACATGTAAGCTGTTGGGAGATTTGGAGTTAACAACAACATTAAGAATAATTTAAGAAAATCATGATAAAGCTGTTTTTCAAAGTAATAATAAAACCCTATAATGCAGGGATTCTTAACCTTGGATTCATGCTTGGGCTTCAGGAATTCTACAAATACCCTCCCCTTCCCAAATGATTCAAATTTGTGGAAATGTGAGTTTTTCTGCTTTATAATTTCTGTAAGATTCTTAAAGGGACCTGGGACCCCAAAAAGGTAAAAAACTATTGTTAAAAATATTGTTTGTCCAATAACTTCAAAGTAGCTGCAGCCTTTTGGGGAGGGGGGGGTAAGGGAGTGCATACTCCTCAGGAAGAACTGCCACTGAGAGCTACAGGCCATAAACACTGAGCCCAGCCCTGGGCTTTGCCCAGCAGTGTTCATATTGTCCTCTAATTCACACTTACCCAGAGTCCTCACAGTGCAAAACAGGGGATGTGTAGGCCACAATCGTCCTCTCTCAGTGCTGACACATAGAACGCTACTGAGGTTTCATATTTGCTGCTTTCTAGTGCTACAGATGAGGCTGTAGACTCCCAGAAAGGGCTGGGTTTAACCTCCTGAACAAAGCTATCACTAGGATTCTCAGATTTTGTTCTCATTTCTTATCATATTCTCTGTTCTTCCAAGACATTCGTCTTCAGAAAATCAGGAAGTTCTTTGATTGTGGAATGAGCTGAGCTCCATTCAAACAATTTATTTCATTGGACTGAAAGTTTCCTAAAACTCTACTGAAAATGTTTTCCTGCTGAATCAGGAATCCCCCTTGAAACAGGACAAAACAATAGCTCAACAGTTCTATCCTGTAAGTTGTGAGGCAGCTGGAAACTGGACGGTCTCCAAGGGCACAGGTGCCTCAGGAGCTGTAAGCCGCCCCAGGGACCTGGAATACTTCTTCCTTTAGTAGCATTGTCCTGAACTTAAAACATGGTCTTAGTAACTTTTACAGGTTCACGGTAAGGCCATCTGGGCTACTAGATCCAATCATTAGAATGTCTTCTTTTCCATGTTGAGGGAAATAAGAACTGAGAGACAGAATCCTCGTAAATCATGTCTTCCTTCTGAGCTCTTGCCCTTCACCTTTGGGCATGAGTAGGCAGCAGCATGAAATGAATAATAATATTTTTAATATTCATGGAGTGGAGAACATCTGAATAATTACTGCTTTAAAACTATTATATTAATTATACTGGCAGATAGAATAGATCGCATGTGAGAAAATGGGTTCGCTACGATTTTTCCTAAGTGAACCCTAATCCCTTAAGATGATGTATGACTCCACTGTCTACAAATACCTTATACAGGTTCTCTTTGTGTGTGCCACACTAGTCAGTGATAGAGAAAGAATGGAGATTATTCTCCCCATTTTACAGATGTGGACACTGAGCCAGTGAAGCTGAGTGACTTTCTGAAGGGCTCATTGTCAGTGAGGGACTGAATTTACATTCTGCTTTCCAGGCCAAGGCAAAAATAATCTTTATCACATGTTACTGCCTGTCACATCAGAAGCTTGGAATCTACTTTTCCAGGACTCTTAAAGAGCTACATAAGATATCAGCTTGAGGTATCTTTTTTTTTTTTTCCTTTTAAAAATCACAGCATTTCACACTTTAGAAGATAAAAATGAAGGTGTCAGGAAGAAAAGTATTTTCTGGGCATTTGCAGCACTGCTCCTAAGACAGTGGTACTCAAACCTGAATGCACATAAAAATCACTTTGGGGTGCTTGTTTGAAATACAGATTCATGAGCTCCTCCCTCAAAGACTCTTTACCCAGTAGTATATGGAGAGTCCTAGGAATCTCACATTATCACAAGCATGCAAAGGGATTCTTGCTGTAAGCGTCCTTCTCCGTGGGAAACAGTCAAAGGCATGAGGGATATGTTTTTCTTATCCAGGAAGAGGAAAGTGGCAAGAATGTAAATCCAATTACTCCTAGTGAATTAAGCTTAGCCCACCCAGCCTGACAGTGTTTGTCTAGTGCTTGAGCACATTGCAGGGTGTAAGAAAAATAGCCTGAAAATCATATTCCTTAAAATAATAAACTATATAGATATAGATTTCTCTTACATGTAGATATACAAACATACACTTTAGGAAGCTTGTTTCAAAGGAATATGAAATTACTATTTCCCCCTGGAGTTGACCCATCCCATTAGAAATAACAGGTAATATCTTTCTCCAAAGCTCAATATACTAATTTCCTCACTTATTACCTTGTTCCACATTCTCCACTGTCCCATACTGAGCCAAAAGTCCATCCAATACCTGAAATAGAAAGCTTCAGTGTCAGAATAGGAAGATAAGGTCATACTCACAAAAAATGCTATACAGTAATATGCCCCAGCAAATGAATTAAAGCAAAAAAAAAAAAAAAAAGACAGTTGTAGGAATAATCTAATTACATTAATATTTCAGGTCTTCCAAAAAAACAGTTAGAACTGAATAAATATATGGGACTCTTTCATTTGCTCATTGGCTCCCAAGTAATCTGTTCATTAAGGTGGCATGGCAGAATTTCAGAGTCTTAGTAACTGTTAACAATCACATTCATCATCATGGTTGGAACCCACTTACTGCTCTTGAAATGAGGATCAGGATAAAGTGGCTCACTTCTCCTTATTGAAAGATTTAACAATTCATGCTCCAGTTTTCCTCCCAGGGATCTCCTTATTTTACAAAGTAATGGGATGTGTATGCTTGAAATTTACCATAATAAAAAGTTTTTAAATAAGTAACAAAAATGTTAGACAAAACATGGTTTCCTTTAAGGTTATTTTGATTTTCTTTGGGTTGGGGAAGAAAACACCAGGTAGTTTATTTTTAAATAATGCAATTAGGCCACTCCCCGTATTTTTATTTTATTTTAAGGTAGCAATCTTGTAAGTTTTACAACTCTGAAAGTATATCTGTTACTCATAGAAACTAATTCAAACAAACAAAAAATCTGTTCAAACCAACAAAGAATTTTCTATTTTGTTGGTTTTTCATTGATTTTTTTTAAATCATGATTCAGAAAGATACAAATCATTTTTAAAATCATGAGATAAAAATCATGAACAAGGTAAGCATTTTATTTCACAACTTATTTGTTGGTGCTTGGTAGTGTGGTACTTGACAAGACAAAACACGAGAGATCAAAGTGTACATTCTACAGGATGAAAGGAACAAATTTGACCCCAAACTCATGACAGATCATGGACACTAGGGTACTGAAAAAGGAAGAGATAGGACCCAGATTTGTGGAAAAGTCTGAGGGATGTCTAATTCCTAAATGTAAAAGGGAACTAAAAAAGGGACATTAAACCCATTAAAAAGTGACATTGTCTTACCTCCCACTGCAGGTGAGGAGGGATATTTCGAATCTGAATTTTCCTGCTCCTGTAAAGATAAAACCACAGACTATGACAATTTTCTCTAGGACACAAACTTCAGCAAATAATAAAAACAGGCTTAAGATCATGATCTGAGTTTATTTTCTCACTGTTTTCACCAAGGAATCAACAAAAGATTTGTACTGTGAATCTTTTCACAAAAGCATCATATTTTAAGGTTTTCAATTACATTGAAAAAAAATACCAAATCCAAGAAATCCTAACAAGCTAAAGAAACAACAGTTTAAATACATATTTGCCTTTTCAATATCCTATCAAAGTAGTCAGAATTTAAATCACCATATAGATTCTATCTATAGAATTAGCCCCTTCCCCCTCAAAAATATATTGGCCTACAAGTGACCCTACCCCAAAGGGTACCTATTTTGAGGGGCTGCCAGAGAAGAGATTTGGTGGCCACGGTGTACCCCTATTCCTTCTTCTTTCCTTCTAGGGTCAGAGGTACTAAACAGTGGCCACACAGCCACATGTTTCTCCATGGCATTAACATGGGCAATAGCCCCAAGAAAGGAATGTTACAATTCAAATGGAGAAAGAAAAGGAGAGAGAGAGGTAGAGAGACAGAAGAAATGGAGAAAAAGACAATGAAGTAAATGGGGGGCTCCAGTTTTCTTAGCTCTTTTTTATTAAATGCAAGGGGGGCCACCCCTCTGGTCTCGAACTCCTGGCTTCAAACAATCCTCCTGCCTCAGCCTCCCAAAGCACTGGGATTACAGGAATGAGTCACTGCACTGAGCTGAGGGCCACCATTCTGTACTCGTTCCAATATACTACTTTTGTCTTGCCTTATTTTTAAAAAATGTGAATGTATTCATTCTTTACTAGGGCTGCTTTAATGACTATACAGAATTTCTAATCTTGTGTCAGAATGGGAAAGAAGGAAAAAAAACCCAAGAACTAATTTCTACCTCTATGCTGTGAAGGTTGTTTCCTGACATGCCTTTGGCAATAGTTCAGAATAAAACCAAAAGCAGCATCCCATAGAGTGGCTACACGGAAATTCTCTATGGAAGTTGTCAACAAGCCTACCTATTTGTAGAAAAGGCATCAGAATTTTTAAGAAAATTAAATATTTCTAAAGAAAAATACTTTTATTTCCAAATATAAACATTGACTCCAACTGCTAACCTAGAATTTACTGGTAGAAATCCTACTGGAAGGAACTCATGCATGAGCGCAAAGAGATCTGAACAAAGACAGCTACTGCAGAATTATTTGTAATGGACAGAGATTGCAAACAATCTAAATATTCACCAACAGGACATGAGTACTGTGAACTAAAATAAAATTTTAAGGCTCACCCCCCCACCGGCTGACTAAATGGACCCCCTCGTGGCCAAAGGAATATCCTAAAACTAAATTGCCTGCCAAGAGGAAGGAGGTCAGACATGCCTTATCATGCCCCCCTCCCTTCTTGGTGACATCCTTTGTAACCCATTAACAGGCCTAAGGGTATGCAAGACAAACCTGCAGGTCTTCAATTTACACAACAAACACATGTCCAGTGGCTTATCTCTGATAAAGAGCTCCTTATGTTAAAACATTCCAAGCCTTTAGACAAAGCTTCATGTCTTTAACCAATTACAAGCCAAAGAATCTTTAAACTCACCTATAACCTGTAAGCCCCCCCCCTTTGAGATGGCCCACCTTTCTGGGCCAAACCAATGTATGCCTCCCATGTATTGATTTATGACTCTACCTGTAACCCCTCCCTCCCTGAAATGTATAAAACCAAACTGTAACCCGACCTCAGCCAGTCCACTTGCTCAAGGCCTCTTGGGCGTGGCTCCGGGTCATGGTCCTCAAATTTGGCTCAGAGTAAATCTCTTTAAAATTACTTTACAGAGTTTGGTCTTTTTTTCCGTTGACAGTACACATATCATAATAGAGCCATAATACAGTATATTATACAGCTGTTAAAAACAATGTAGACATATGTGCACTATCATAGGAAACTCTCCAAGGCATGCTGTTACAAGAAGAGAGCTAATTACAGATTAAGTTGATCTGTTTTTTAAAAAGCACAAAACGACATGTTATTCAATGTGTGTATACGTAAATACATGGAAAAAGGTAGCCACAAGCAGATTTGGTTGGTAAAATGGCACATTTTCATTTTAGTTACTTCTGTCTTATTTGTCTTTTTTTAAATGAGATTGTATTTGTTTTATCTTACTTGCTTTTAAAAACTAACAATTAAAGCTTGTACTAGGGTTGCTTTAATGAATATGTATATTTTTAAAGTACACTGGAGGTTAAAAAAAAAAAAAAAGAAAGAAAAAAAACACACCTCACTTTTTAGATAAGGTATTCCCAAATTCTTATTTAACAGACTATTAATTTATTTGGCAAACCTTTTGTTTCTAGTGCAAAAGCAGGGAAACTGCCCAGTGCTGAGTACCCCGAATGCCAATCGAATGGGTCTAAAACAGTAACACTTCCCTGTACTAGTTCACACGAAGACTGCACATCAGGCAATCACTTCAGTAACTGGAACCTTTGTTAAGCAGGACACTAGGAGGAGTAATCTCTAAAAAGCTAGTCTGTAGCACCTCTAATCTTAGATCAGGATGGAAAGGAAGAAAAAGAACTGAGAACTAAAAAAGGGAAATAGAGATATCTATGGTAGAACCAATTAAACTGGAGCTCTCGGGTCATTTGGGGGACTATCCTGAGAGATTATCTTTCAGGGTCAGGGTCAAGCTGGGTGCATGCTTTCTAGTCAGGGTAACCAGGCTGCCCGTCCACTTCTTCCCCAGGAGGGACTTCTGTGTGTCCTTTAAAACCCAGCTCACACACAATCCCTGCAGAGCTTTCTGGAACATCTCCAGGCAGAATTATTTCCTCCACACTCTTCCACATTTCTAACAGCTCACTGTTTGCTATAATTATTTATCTGCTGGTGCTGTCCCTGCCCCCACCATGCTGATTTCCCCAAGGATAGTTCCTTGTTTACTATTCTATGGTCCAGCACGGGGTCAAGTACATAGTAGAAGAGGAGAACTTGAAACCCCAAGGCTGAAGAAAGCACTGGGGCTGCTGGCAGTGGTCTGTTTACGATGAAGACACTCCCAACCCCACCCAGGAAAATGAATTGTCTATTTCTCCTTGCCAGGTAGTCAAGAGGTGAGGGAAGGGGAGTTCTTTTCCCTCTTTCCTTTAGACAGGAAACCCAATGTTTGGCTGAGTCTCAAATGAGAACATGGATCTTTTCCCCTTTGAAATTTATGACAGTGTGCCCTGCTTTAAAAAAGCCAAACACACAGTAACTTAGAAAAGTGATATAATAATTCTCTGTCCCTTAAATTTTTTTTTCACAGTTCCTTTATGTTAAAAATGAAATCACACGTCTCTAAATATATGTAAAAGGCATTTCTCATCCTCGCTGCCACAGAACTATCGTAGCAGTCTTCCAGCTGACCTCTCCGTCTTCGTCCTGCGCCGCCTCCGCTCCCACCCAGCCCTCACCGGCTGCCAGTGACTTTCAAACACAGACAGACTGGTTACTCCTGCCTGCCGTGACTGACATCCCTTCCTGGCCCTGCGGCTGCCCTCATCCCATCTCTTTCTTTTTAAATACTCCTGTCACACCAAACGTCCCCACCTGTAGTTCACAAGTGTGCCGGGCTGAGCCTTCAACACGCTCGGTTCACCTTCAATTCAAACAAGAGTAAAGAGGGCAGTAGGAGTAAGGCTTTATTATTAGTAGTATTTTCATTTTAACTGAAAGCAGAATAAGACCTGAAGTCAAGCAAAGGCTGCTCTTTATTACAAATACATAGGCTCTTTCCCTACGGCTTTGGAATTCAGGAACTCAGAATTTCCCACTCTCATATTCAAGTAAACTAAGCGTTCCAGGTGGAAAGGGCCACCTACCAGGAAAAGGGTAATGTAGCCATACAGCCCATCCTGCTTGGCTGGGGAATGTGCCACTTTAACTGATTCTATATTCTGGTTAATTGGTGATTATGGTATACATGTGTGGACTACCACATTGTATGGAACTATAAAACAAAATATACATAATCCCAGATCAGCTACTAATTTAGTTAATTTCCAAGGACTTTCAATATATAAATGCCTCAAGGTACTTTCTATAAATATGTTATTATTTTTGTACTGTAGATGCCCAGAGGTAATAGAAGGTTCCAATTGAGTGAATTTCAGAGAAACTAAATGTCCATTGTTATAAATTTCAAGGGTCTAGCAAAAGTTATTCTGTCATGGTAGAATTTGTTGCTCAAAGTAACTGGGCAATCAGCTGGGGAAATAAAATCATATTTAATAACTGAGGAATCTCTGTGAAACTGAAGAACTATTTCATCTGTATTAAAAAAAAATAAATAAATAAAACACCTGCCAGCATGTGAGGAGGATAACGCCATAGTTTTCAGGCATATGGTCAATTAGCGGCAAGCTGATCAGCCACCTTGGGAATTCTAACCCCAGCTCTGACCAAGCTGTGGGCTTGATTAGAGAACTAGTTAACATGAATAGTGAGAACCCATCCTGTAGGATTGCAGGTTCCATTTGAAAACTAGGTCAGCTAGGAATTAGGGGATTCCCAGGTAAATTAAGGGCAAGAGAAGCAGCAGAGGAAGCAAAGAGGCCCTGGGAGAGTCCTTTGGGGTTCAATGAGGGATTCTACCTAACTAGGTCCTATCTGTTTCCACAGCAACTCTGGGATCCGTTAGATGACACAAGGTCCTCATCCTGGAGGGAAATTAGAGTACCATGGAATGGATGTTATCCATAAAGAGAGGCAGGTGGCAGAGCTGGGGTGGAAACCACCAGAGCTCTTAGCCCTACACCACTTCAGTGCTATAGTCAGATTCCACTCCATCCCATGCACTCATTAGTATGCGCTTGAGGCACTTTATCTGTTTCCCATTCCTCATTAGTTCCGAAAGTGCCCCTTAAAACTTCTGGACATTCTGTGCAAGGGACATCCTGTGCTAAACTGAACTAGGACCTAGGGCTGCTCAAGGAAGCAAATAAGTCACCAGTGATAGCCAAGTCCAATCCTCTACCTAACTGTCTCTGTAAGTTCTCTCTCTCTCTCTCTCTCTCTCTCTCTCTCTCTCTCTCTCTCTCTCACACACACACATACACACACACACACACAAACACACACACACGGGAGGATCACAGAGACTGATTAAGAGTCAATGAAAAAAACCGTTTAATCACTCTGTTGCAAAATGATTATAAACGATTCCCTCTGCCTCTATGGAATCCAAAATAAATGTATTATAATAGTTGTTAGGAAACTAAATGTGTTTGACATAAACTGTTGAAAAATGAACAAAAAGAGGTTTTGAAGGGGAGAAAAAACAAGTGATCAAAGTCCTCATGAATATTAGCAGTGTTATGGGCCAAATCATTAAAAGATTAAATCAGATATTGTGGTGACCTGTTACAAAGGGTTTTGAGACAGGGGAATTGCAATTATGAACCCAGTAACTTCTCTTGCTCTATAAAGTGATGTCCACTGCCCGAGCAGCCCGAAAAACTTACGCTTTCTGAGCATTCAGGGACAGAAACCGACAAAAGTTCACTTCTTGAATGGAACAGAAATCAGTGAATATGTTAAGTGTCTTAGTCCGTTTGGGCTGCCATAACAAAACACCATAGACTGGGGTAGCTTATAAACAACAAAAATTTATTTCTCACACTTCTGGAGGCTGGGAAGTCCGATCAAGGTATCAGCAGATTTGGTGTCTGGTGAGGGCCTATTCCTCTTAGAAGGTGCTGTCTAGCTGTATCCTCGCATGGTCAAAGTGGCTAGCTATCTCTCTGGGGTCTCTTATAGGGGAACTAATCTCATTCATGAGGGATCTGCCCTCATGATCTAATCACCTTCCCAAGGCCCTACTTCTTAATATCAATACATTTGGGGTAAAGATTTCAACATACGAATTTTGGGGGGACCCAAACTTTCAGGCCATAGCAATACCCAACAGTCTTGAGACCTTGTAATTCATTTATCTCTCCACCCTTCTCAGCCTCTACTAGCTCATAAAGATACCTTGACCAACACAATTCTAGATTTCTCTTTTGAGGAAAAAATCAGGGATTCTTTTTTTTTTTTTTTTTAGACAGAGTCTCACTGTGTTGCCCGGGCTAGAGTGCAGTGGCGTCAGCCTAGCTCACAGCAACCTCAAACTCCTGGGCTCAAGCGATCCTTCTGCCTCAGCCTCCCGAGTAGTTGGGACTACACGCATGTGCCACCATGCCCGGCTAATTTTTTCTATATATTTTTAGTTGTCCAAATCATTTCTTTCTATTTTTAGTAGAGACGGGGGGTCTCGCTCTTGCTCAGGCTGGTCTCGAACTCCTGACCTTGAGCGATCCACCCGCCTGGGCCTCCTAGAGTGCTAGGATTACAGGCGTGAGCCACACTGCACCCAGCCAGGGATTCTTAATTGTTTGCTACTGAAAGAAGTGGAAGGGGAAAGGAGAAAAGTCAATTAGATGATGATTAGATGTCTGTGAGAAGACAGCTCAGATGATACTCTTGGGCAAGATACTGAAGAAATTCCCCTATTGGGTTGAAGGAGAATTCGCATTAAATGACCATTAAGTTTCATTCCAACTCCAGGATTCTATACATTTTTTGGAAGCGCTGTAAGAGGAAGGTTAAAACCACTTCTCATTAAAAGTAGTAAGCATGCTTGTTTATAGACGGAAACCATCATACACTGTTGCAGTGAAATAGATCACCAGATTTCTCAGAGAGTCACTATTTTAGCTCTTTGAAAAGGAAGTCGGTATCTAAAATTTTTTCTTTTATTGATTCATATTCAGTTTTTAGTGAAGGGTCTCCTTTTACGGGAATAGTGGCAAATAGCACAACTATGTGAACTAAAGGAAGACTAAAAATCTAAATAATTATTCAAGGAGGTCAGGCGTGGTGGCTCTCACTTGTAATCCTAGCACTCTGGGAGGCCGAGGTGGGAGGATTGCTTGAGCTCAGGAGTTCAAGGCCAGCCTAAGCAACAGGGAGACCTCTGTCTCTACTAGAAATAGAAAAAATTAGCTGGGCATGGTGGCACACCCCTGGAGTTCCAGCTACTCAGGAGGCAAAGGCAAGGGAATCACTCGAGCCCAGGAGTGTGAGGCTGCATTGAGCTAGGATGATGCCACTGCACTTTTTATCCAGGCGACAGAATGAGACTTTGTTTCAAAAAAAAAAAAAAAATCAAGGAAAGACAATTTTTTTTGGTCAAAAACTTCTTCGGGAAATTAAAACAAAACCCCTTACACGGAAAAACTGTGATCACTCTTATCAAGGTTTGTACATAATTCACTATGATAATACCATCTCATCCTTCTCTTAACTCATTTTGTGACAATGTAGAGCTAGAAATATAGTTTTAGCTTGAGTTACCAGAACCTTTCCATGTGTTTCACTGAACACTATCTTTTCCCCATCCCTCATTTTATTTGATGAAGTCTAATAAAGTCTCAGAGGTACGCCCAAAACATTGCCCACAATGCTTTTGGCAGAAAGGTGTCCCTAAACCACCACTATTGACTGACATTCATGGGTGCTAAGTATCTCATTTAAGCCCTATCGCTCCCTTTTGAAGTAGGTATTGTTATTCCCATTTTTCAGGTAAATAAACTGAGAAGTTGATGAGTCCCTTGTTTGACTCTCACAACCAGTGAGTGATATTTTTGACTTATGGTATCTGCATGTTTAATATTTTGCTCTTCGATGTCACTGGAATTGTCAATTCACCAATAACAAAATTTACACTTCAGGTATGTATTTCAGTTCAATGAATTTTGGATCAGATGTGCCCTCCCCCACAACAAATCCTAGGAAAATGGGTCTTAGGGGAATGATGTCCAGCGAGCTGTTCCCTCTCAGCATCTGACCAAAAACATCTCCCCCAGGAAGAGTTAATTTGGAAACTTCACTATAGTGGCTCACTCTTTGCTCCTCAAAAGTATTTACTTAAATATAAATGCCCTCTAGAGAGGATCATCAAAGTACTAGTTAGTAAACTCCTCCACGGATTAGTTGACTCCTGGTTGACAGTCCCGCTCTCCTGGCACACGGCTGGGTGCTGCACATACATGCAAGGGCCTCAGGGTGGATGGGTCTGTGAGAAATCACCCACGTCATAGCTTTGCTTATCACTGGCCCCAAGCAGGGCTATGCAGACCCTCATGGGGCAAGAGCAAGCTTGAGAACCCTCCCCAAAATATGGATTGCTATGTGGGGAAGGGTGGAGTGAATCCCTGACAGCTATTAATAGATAAAGACCTCAGAAGGGCTAGGACACTCATATGCATTTGAATTCAGGAAGGTGAGATTTTCAGGTTGAAAACAGTCTTTTTGTGAGCCAAAACCCCTCACGCCTGCTTCCAGTTTTTCAAGGTCTTAACAGAATAAAAACTGAAAGCATTTTCTTTAATGTTTTTATTCTGCTGGCATGAAGATTCTAGTTAACCAAATCAACTAGAGAAGGGTTTAGTTACCCTTATATGGCCCTCAACTCATTATCTGTAATTAAGACTAACCAGGGTAAAACCAAATATTTACACATAGTCATTTGAGCTCACATAAATAACTTAAACAAACATAATGCAACACAAGTTACAATCTGAGTATATAAATGTTTGCCTTGTGTGGCACATGGTAAATACAAAACCATCTTTGTGAAGACAAAAGGAGTCACATGTCCAATCACCAACAACTACGCCATCTTTTTAGCATCTCGTTAATTATTTTTCAAATAATTACTATCTTCAGTTCTCCAAACAGCACTAGAATCTGTCCCTTTCCTTCCTCCCCTACTTACTACCTATGTCTTTTTCATTTTTCTTCTTCAGCCCAAGCAGTGTCTGGAACACAGCATGTGCTCAGCAATCAGCAAATTCACCGGGAGCATTTGTTGCCGACAGCTGGCTTCTTTTTCTTGGCCTACTTCATCCCACATTCTGTCTTTTGACTAGAAGAGGAACATGTGCTTACTGAAGACACTGGTCTTCAAACAAGCCAGTTTCTTTCATTCCAGTTTATCAGTGATAAACCAGCAGCATTTTACTTCTGAAAAGAAGACACTATTCCCACCAGTTATAAAGGATTTCGATTTTATTCATTATAGTTATGATGATGAATAAGGAAAATTAAATTCATCTCTAATATACCACTAAATCCCAAGAAAGCAAGAAAAGGCAGGAGAGGGTTGGCCAAATCACTCACTCCTCCCTCATGAAGGAACTCTTTCCTCTTGCCATGTAAATCAGTGTTCCCCATCTCACACAAGAGAATACCACCTCACCTGTGCTAAGGGTTCAGCGATGTGAATAATCCAAACCACCATATCCAATGTTTTGACTGGAAGTTAATAGACATTTTATCTGCTTTTGGAGAATGGGATGATCTCTAAGATTAACAGCTTTTCCAAATTCATTCAACAAATGTTTACTTAGCACTTATTATAAGCCAAGCACTTATTTTAGGTGTTGGAATATAGCAGTGAACAAAACAAAAATGCCCTCATATAACTTAGGGAATACAAAAATAGGAAAAGATTGGTCTCAGCAATCCTTAGAACTCTCTACTTAATTTCAATAAAGCAACAGAATGTACTTTAGAGTTGGTTGCTTTATCAATTCCCTGCCTTTTCCTAGCTCATATTTTTAGATCTTTTTACTAGAAGTGAACCAAATACTTTAATCACCTACTTCTGCATATTATCCTTATAATGTACTAGCACCTAGTAAATAGTATCAGAGTGAGTTTTAAAGTTAAAGCTGGGGAGGTATTGTGTGCATAATGGCAGTGGGACAACTTCATTGCCCCAGAGGGGTGTTAGGGAAGCTTTTCTCAACCCCAGGGCCTGCCCCTTGTCATTTAACCCTCTGGTTTCCTCTGGTACAGGAAGGGGTACTCTGGAGAAAATAAAAAAGACCTAGAGTGATTCTGTTTATTTGCTCTAGAGGGGAGGAAAAAAAAAATTTTAATGCCATAGGAAAAGTTATTTATCAAAATTGTGAAGGGAGCCAGAAAAATAACTTCTCACACAACACCCACAAAATAAATAAATAAATAAAAGCACTTCACAGGATACAAAGAAAAACAAATCAGTCAACATCTTTGGTTATATCATAAGGTGCTAATAAAAAAAGAGGAAAAATCCCTTTTTTGAATACAATGAAATCCACTTTTTAAAACCTTGACTAGCCAACTTTAAAAACAGATGAGCAAACTAGAAAAAGAGGGCATATAAACTATTTTAAAAAGGATTTATCATCTTACTGAGGATTCATATTAAGGTCCCTTTAAATCAATTCTGAAATGAGGTAAATTAATGGGGAGATAACTTTAAATATATGAATTTGATTTATAACCAATTTTAGGAGACTAGACTTTTGTACAAAGAAATTTTTCCAACAGTGCTGATAGAAATGCAAGATTTCTGAACTGTATCTTTTCTGAACTATGCAAATCTATTCCTATCCCTGCACAACCACAACTTCTAGGCTGGTGATGTGTCCATAGCAATCGTTCAGTAAATTTAATGAATGAATGAACGTAACCATAACAGGGTTAACATCTCTGGCACTTAAACACAGAATTTCTTCCAGTTGCTGATTCACACTATTCTAAGTTCCCTGTCTTACAAAGACAGTAAACAGAGCATCTGTCTCAGCCGGTTCCTGCGTTTTCATCGCTTCCTCTCAAGCCAGCACACTTAGCTGGGCAGGCTCCAGCAGGACCCACCAACAGGAAGTTGTTTATAGGAGTCAACACTTGACTTGAATAATGGTGAACAACCTACCTGGCTCAGCAGGTGGCCACAGGAGGTCCCTGCTACCACAGCTTCAAATCCTTTTCCTACCTCTTTTTCCTTTACTGGATGCAGCCCAAGATTGCCCCCCACTTTCAGGACCCCACTCCTTTCCTTGCCTGGAGCTAGGTGCTCAGTAGCATGATAGAGGGAAGGAAAAGAGTTCAGTGGGTGCCCTCGCCAAGGCTGTTCACAGGGTCCCAGTTTCCTTGGTATTGTGACGAGCTCCTGCCCTCTTCTTCCACTTGCCCTTCATCAAATGCCAGGGAATTATGAGAAAGTGCTCCACAAACTGCAGTGTACCCTATAAATGTGGGTAGTAGGGCTATTTTGATAGAGGCATAATACCCCCCAAACTTCCCTGCTCCTCTCATTCCCAGCTTTGGTCCCGATGTATTCGGGAGAATGGGTGCCTGGTTTTCCCATGAAATGTGCATGAATCTGCCTTCACCCGATGAGCCACAATCAGGTAATTAATTAGAAGGCATTACCTGGAGCCAGCATTGAACCAGGAGAGAAACTACTAAAGTTATACAGAGCCACCTGTAGATGCAGGCTAACAACTCAGTTCACGGTAATTTCAAAAGCTGAGAAGTACAATTGTTAAACCAATGGATTATGTTTCTCTTTCATTGAAGAGCACTTTGATTACTGCGCTTATTAAATGAGGATACTTTGTTCCTTGATGTGAAAAGTTTATAATATTCAGTCACAAATAGTTACAAAAATGCAAACGTTTTTATTTACTAATTTCTAAGAGCAAAGGATTTGATTTCTTAGAGAACAATGATTTAAGAAAAAATACAAATTTAAATATATTCCCTGAATTTTCTAACTCAATAATTCTCTCCACCCCTAATAAAACATTTTATTGTTACCAAAGGCTACCATTATTTCAACACAACAGAAAGAAGCAGAGAACTGGAGACGAGAGTTCGAATTCTGACTCCGTCACAGACAAAATTGTCAGACAGATGTTAGGTCAGTCATATAACCTCTCTGATTAATGCTTCAGTCATGAGGCAGTTAGGCAAGATTCTTTCCAAATCTAAGATTTACCTCATTTTGGCAGCAAAGCAAAACTGTTGCAAAGAAAAAGGTAAGGAACAGAAAAGAGGTATCCCACATGGACCTAGGGCTACAAAAAGACATTGAATTTTGAAGAAAATAATAATCTCAACAAATCTTGCCTTTTGTTTGAATCACCATTTTTAACAATCCAATAAATAAGTTAGCTGACAAAGTCCACTGTATTTTATAATCAGATGGCTTACAAACCAAAAACAATGGGTCTGTTACTCTATTTGGTCATGACCCACCCCCACAACCTCCACTTACCCCATTTCTTCCCTCTTCTGCCTTATTGCAGAAAGCTTTAAGTTTATACTTTCATTACAGCCAGGTTACTCTTTTACAATCTCTGGTGTCTGGATTTTGAAAGTGTAATGTGATTCATAGTAAATGAAATTTACTATGAATAGAGGAGAGGGTATTGCGCAGCTTGCCCTATGGGTTTATATAGGTCTTGGTGTGCGTCTGTGAAGGCGAAGACTGGAATTGCCCGCAACCAATTCCACTGATGTCATAAACCACCGATCAAAGCTTACATTTCCACTGCACAGAAACAGAACTCTGGCCCATAATTCAATGTTAGTTAATTAGTATTGCAGCGATATTCCACTTGTTATTACAACTTTGATCTAAACAGCTCTGCAAAACCCACGTTCCCATTTTTAAAGGAACACACTTTAGCAGCAGGTGAAGGAAACTTAAGTCATGGTACATTTATTGGAAAAGCAGCAATGGGCAACCTGGTTTAATGAAAACATCACTAGATAATTGTCCAAGGCCCTTTCCAGCACCAACAGTCTAGGTAATAAGTGCAAAAGAGTTCAAAAGCAGGGGGATGGGGAGTAGGAGGTGATGGTGAAACATCAGGATGCAAAGTGTTCATATCACACGGAGCTCTTTCTTGTGATCTTACACAGTGATTCTGCAGATCTCAGCACATCTGAACACCTACATCTACCACTCAACTGGTATCTTCAAAACAAATTTATTTTTTGGGAATAAGTACCACATATTCTTCGCACAAAGTTCAAAAGGTACCAAACAACAGAGTAGAAAAATTATCCCTTCTACACATAGCCTTCAGTCCTCCAGTTCCTGTTACTAGTTTTAAAAAATCCTTCCAGAATATGCTATATATAAGCATGTATGTATATATTCTTTTTTTCACCCAAATGCAAGTATTAGTGCTCTGTATATGCTTTTTACAGTTAGCATATCTTGGAGATTGTTTCATACCTATACACATTGAGCTATATTATTCTTTTTGATAAATGTATAATATTCAATCTTATGAACGTAATTAAACTAGTTTTCTACTGATGGACATATGATGTTTCTAATCTTTTGTTATTTCCAAAAAGTAAATAAGTGCTGTAATGAATATCTATCTCATTTTGCAAGTGTGAGTATATCTTGGAAGATAAGCTCCTAGACGTGAAATCTTAGAAGTGGAATAGTCAGTTGGCTGTACATCTGCAATGTCAACACAATGCAATGTTGCTCCCTCGCATATCAGAAAACACAAGAGCTATCAAACTTTTTGATTTCTGCCCAACCACGGGTGAGAAACACTATCTTACTTGCATTTTAATTATGAATGAGGTTGATCATTTTTCGTATGTTAAAGAACCTACCATACCACCTCACCCACTCTGGGAAATTTCACAGAATTCTTCCCTGCTTTGTTTCAGTATTCTGGCAGGTGACTACTGGCTTTATTAACTTCATTCATTTCATTTATTCCACAAAACCTTACTGAGCATTTACCATGTTAGATACCAGAAAGGCTGAGGTGAGCAACCTGCTCCCAACTACGAGGTACTCACAGTCGGGTAGGGAAGGCATCGAGTGAGCAGGCAGTGCGCCCAGCGTGCCATGCTGCAATGAGACAGGCCTGCACCACACCGGAGGGTGCCTGGGTGGCAAGACAGACAAGCGGAAAACTTGGCAGGGCTCCAGCGGGAGGCAATATCTCAGAGGAGCCCTGCGTAGGAGGCAGAGTAGGACAAAGGGAAGGGCGAGAGTGTAGAAGGGTCAGGGAAGGCCTTCCAAGTCAAGGGAATGAGATCCACAAAGGCATGGCAGCCAGAGACACAAGTCTGAGAACTCTCAAGTCCTCTGGTTTGACAGGAGCAGAGGATACACTCACAGGGAAGGGCAAGAGAGCAGGCTGGAGAGGCTGGCAAGAACCCAATCAGCAAAGGCCTCCTATCTCCTGAGCTGAATCACAAAGGTGATAAACCTTTCACTAAGATTCAGAAATAAATCATCACGCCCTGCACAAAGTGGGTAGACACCAGGTCAAACACTGGGAGACATGTAAGCATGGCCATCAGCATGAACTTCTCTTCAGAAGTTATTTTCTTCCGACTTTCTTCCTAAAAGAAAGCTTTGCAGCTCTGAAATTTTGGGCACAAGTATAATTCTACCCTTTTCTATGGCTATGTGCATCTCACCTTCAGGGCAGTCTACTGATGATTCTTTTTTTTTTTTTTTTTTTTGAGACAGAGTCTCGCTTTTGTTGCCCGGGCTAGAGTGAGTGCCGTGGCGTCAGCCTAGCTCACAGCAACCTCAAACACCTGGGCTCAAGGGATCCATCTGCCTCAGCCTCCCAAGTAGCTGGGACTACAGACATGTGCCACCATGCCCGGCTAATCTTTTCTATGTATTTTTAGTTGTCCAATTAATTTCTTTCTATTTTTAGTAGAGGCGGGGTCTCGCTCTTGCTCAGGCTGGTCTCGAACTCCTGAGCTCAAACAATCTGCCCGCCTCGGCCTCCCAGAGTGCTAGGATTACAGGCGTGAACCACTGCGCCGGGCCTACTGATGATTCTTTCTTTTTGACATGTGGCTGCTAGGCACAATTAGCCAACAAATTAAATGCCTCTTTATCTTAAAATAAAAGCATCTCGCCAACTATCAGTACAATATCCTTCTGTTCCTTTACCACATCGTTGAGAGTGCAACAGATAGATCCATTTAATATACTAAGTGTTTCAGGTTAGTAGAAGGTGTGATTTAATAACATGATTGGTTTTTTAAAAAATGAACACACCAGAACTTTTATTTTTTGAATACACATGAATAATGCCTTCATCAAAGTAATGCCCTTAGAAGGCTACTACTTACATACTCCAATTATGATTCCTCTGCCCAGCATATTTCCAGAATTCTTTTATTTAATTAATTTATTTATTTAGAGATGGAGTCTTGCTCTGTCACCCAAGCTGGAGTGCAGTGGCCCAATCATAGCTCACTGCAGCTTCAAACTCCTGGCTGGAACGATCCTCCCACATCAGCCTCTTGAGTATCTTGGACTACAGGTGCACACCACCACACCTGGCTAATTTTTCTTATTTTTTTTGTAGAGTTAGGGTCTTGCTGTGTTGCCCAGGCTGGTCTCAAACTCCTGGCCTCAAGCGATCCTCCTACCTTGGCCTCCCAAAGCACTGGGATTATAGGCATGAGCCACTGCACCTGACTGGAATTCTTTTAATGGTATTTTCTACAGCATCTATCCAATAGACATTGATTTAATTGATTTGCTTTTGATCTGTAGTGTAATCTTAGAAATATGCTCTGTGTTAAAACAGAATATCCCTCTTTTCCTTTCCCTCCCTCCTTCTATGTTCAACAGAAAGAAAGCAACACTCAGAGGCCTCTTCTTATGCCTCTGCCAGCAGCAAAAAGAATCTCTCTCTCGGCCAGGCGTGGTGGCTCACACCTGTAATCCTAGCACTATGGGAGGCCGAGGCGGGAGGACTGCTTGAGTCAGGAGTTTGAGACCAGTCTGAACAAGAGCAAGACCCTGTCTCTACTAAAAATAGAAAGAAATTATCTGGACAACTAAAAATATATAGAAAAAATTAGCCGGGCATGGTGGCGAATGCCTGTAGTCCCAGCTACTTGGGAGGCTGAGGCAGAAGGATTGCTTGAGCCCAGGAGTTTGAGGTTGCTGTGAGCTAGGCTGACGCCACGGCACTCTAGTCCAGGCAACAGAGCGAGACTCTGTCTCCAAAAAAAAAAAAAAAAAAGAACATCTCTCTGGGGAGTGGGCTGCCTTATTCTGTAGCCTTCCTCAGGTGTCAGGACTGCAGGGATGGTCACCATACCCACATCACTAGCCTATTCTCAGTAAGGGATTTACCTCCTACTTCTCTTCAGGGGTAGGCGAGAAGAACAGGACCAGGTACTTACTCAGGGCCATGCTACTGCATGAAGGAAGCCAACCCCATCAGCGCTGGACCATCATCAGAAGTAGGGGGATGTTCTTCATTTCCGGGCTGTGCCTGGTTAATATCAGGTGCCAGGATCAAATTTTCACCTTAACTGAGGGGCTGAGGGGAGGCTGCATAGTCTGGCAGGATCAGAGCTGTCACAGCCCTTAGCTGGAGCCTTATTTGTGGCATTTATCATATCCTGCTAAATTCTCTGCTTACATCTCTGCTGCCCAGCCCGACTCTGCCCCTGTGATTTGCTCATTCCACCATCCAGTACTTTACATGCTTGAGGGATGAATGTAAACAAGTGAACAGATAACAGGAGTGGCCGTCCTTTAAAAGCCCATGGAGGCCGGGGGCCTGGTGGCTCACGCCTGTAATCCTAGCACTCTGAGAGGCCGAGGCGGGCAGATTGTTTGAGCTTAGGAATTCGAGACCAGCCTGAGCAAGAGTGAGACCCTGTCTCTACTAAAAAAAAAAAAAATAGAAAGAAATGATCTGGACAACTAAAAATATACAGAAAAAATTAGCCGGGCATGGTGGAGCATGCCTGTAGTCCCAGCTACTCGGGAGGCTGAGGCAGGAGGATTGCTTGAGTCCAGGAGTTTGAGGTTGCCGTGAGCTAGGCTAACGCCACGGCACTCACTCTAGCCAGGGCAACAGAGCAAGACTCTGTCTCAAAAAAAAAAAAAAAAGAAAATCCCATGGAATTGTGCCTCTCAGTTCAACCCCCTTTGGTCAGTCCAGGTCATCTGAATGTAAAGGGTCCACTCTGTCTCTGACCAGGGTCCTTGCAGGCCTTTGATGACCATGGAGCTCTGAGAGGGAGCTGTTTCCCCGAAGGCTGGACACCCCAGTCTATTGGGAGGCCATGGGCAGAGAGTCAGAATAGGCCTCAGCACTGCTAGGCACGTGGCCACCACCCAGATATGTCACTCTGGCATGTTATTTCACTTTGCAAGGGACAGATGGCCTCTTCCTAAGATCCTCCTCAGTGTCGAGAGTTCTTTAGTCCTGCCTGCTGTCTTCCCTCCATGACAGAACAGATGCCCCTTCCTCCCATAGAAATGGTGCAAGAACTGAGTTGTCTGATACTCCAATTACCCTGATTTGATTAATATACATTGCATGCCTGTATCGGAACATCCCATGTACTCTATAAATATATACAACCATTATATACCCATAATCATTTAAAAATATAAATTAAAAAAGAACTGAGTTGTCCAAGCAGGAAAACCTTTGAGGGAAGAATTTCTTTGCTATGAGTAGTTTATTCTAAGAGTAGGACTCAAAAAATTTTTTCAAAATCATTGTTCAATATCAGAGATAGATAGGCTATAATCTGTCAGGAAAGGAAAATGGTTTGTAAAGACTGGAAGAAAAAAACCCCATGGCTAAGAACCTGTTAAAACACCTACGACAAACAAAAGTTCTAAGGGAAAGACTGGATCAGCAGGATTGCAGGAGATGGAGAGTGAGCTTGGAAACGACGTAGAATTTATCATCTGAAGGGCAAATGGTGCAGAATGCAAATGCAGGAGGTGACACATATGCACCCGGACTCAACAGAGGACAAGGAGACATATCTTCGCCCCAGGTCTGCATCGATGGGGAAAGCCTACCATACTAGCATCTTCCAGATAGGAAGGAGGGACCACTGAGATTCATCAGAGTTTATAAGGCCAAAAACCTGGTCTTGAGATGCAGAGCAGGAGGGAAGGAAGTGAGAATGAGCAGTATTGACAATTTCTGTTCACTTCACTGACAGCTTTCCTCTGTGCTAAGCCAGTGCAGACGCATGATATAGATAGAGGCCCACCACTGCTGGCTCTGCCTTCCAAGAACTCAGTCCAGTGGACGAGGAAGATAAGACACCAAAACCTACCACCCACCTGGTAAAACCAGCATAGACTTTACGATCACTAAACATATTTACACACATCATCTAATTCTCACAAAGGTCACAAGGCCAGAATAGAACTTAGGTAACTTTCCCAAAGTCGCTCAGCAACAATTCGGTAGGACTAACCCTAGGAACTCCATATATACTGCAAAAACTGTAAGAGACATTTTGAGTTCACAGGGGGTTCCAAGGACAGTGCCAGCGTACGTGGATGTCCATGATAGGGACAGGAGTAGTACTGGGTGCTTTACAGACACCAGCTCCAGTGCCTAAAAGAGCCCCACACTGGCACTGGGCCTGACCCAGACGGAGTCAACACCTGACTCCTATTTGCTGCACGAATGAAGGTGGGGTATTAACTGTTTTCACTCTGCAACTGGAGAATCTGAGGTGAAGTCAAGAATCGGAATACAAGTGTTCCTGATACAAAAATAATTTGTCCTCTCATTTTGGCACTATGTTTAGATGGTACATGAGACACATAGGGTTCCATGCAATGACTGCAGAAGAGGTACAAACACAGCAATAAAAAACAATGGATCATATTTCATTTATTTCCTAATATTTATTTGCATATCAAAGAAAAAGTATCAGTTTGGAGCTGGTCAGTCTTTAACACCTCCCCAATTCTTATCCTCCTCCTTTCTTTAAAAAAGAAGGTGCTAGGCCCAGGACCTCCCGGCAAGCAACACCAGCTAGAATTTAATAACAATGCTTTGTTTTCAGTATATTTTATCTTTATGATTGCTACCCATAGGGCAAAGGGGACAAAGTAACATTCTCCAGAACCCTCAACTCTGTGGCTGCAGGGTTCCCAACTGGGCATGTCCCCAACACGGTCTCTTGCATGGGCTGCACTAATGAACATCATGTGTTCAGGCGAGCAGATAGTTACATGAATAGGTGCCAGGAGTGCACATTAACAGCTGTCTGATTAGAGAAGCAGGCTAACTATGGCCCCTGAGCTATATCCAGCTAAAGCTTATTTTTGTAAATAAAGTTTTATTGAAACACCCGTTTAAATATTGTCCATAAATAAATAAATAAATAAATAATGTCTACAACTGCTTTCCTGCTGCAATGGCAGAGATGAGTTGTTGTGACAGACACCATATGGGCCACAAAGCCTAATATATTTACTATCTGGCCCTTTACAGAAAAATTTCTGAACTTTGGAGTGGGGCTAGTGGTGGTGGTGGAGGGGGGCAGACATTGAAATTGAGATCACGGCAGGGCCAAGGGAGCTGTGTGTGTAGTTCAAGGGCCAGAACAGTAACTTTACTAGAAAGTAAGTCGGAAACTCCCTCCTGGAAGCGACAGATAGGCAGGATTAAATCTGAGTGGAAAACTGAAGCAGGAAGAAGGGAAGAACAAAAACATGGTCAAAACACGAGAAACAAAGAAGATGAACAAGGGGCAGGAGTAACATGAGATAACGATCTTGCATCTTTTGGAATCAAGAACCACCCCTTTAACGGGCTATTCTGGGCTTCCCAGACTTTCCCAAGGAGCTGTCCCTTGCAGCTTAAAGGAGCTACATCCCTGGGAAGCAAGGGACCATAATCACACCTTGGCAGGTGGTATTCAGTGTGGACCTTGGTGGGACTGTTATGCTCAGAGATAAGCTTGGGTGGGGAGAGTAGGCACAGAGGAAGCAGCAGACTCTGAGCAAGAGCGAATAATGTACACCTAATGGGGAGACACAAATACCAAGTAGGAACAATTGCAGAGGCCTTATTTAACAGGGTGGGGAGTTTGCACTAATGTAGTATGCTACGGGAGATCATTGCTGGGATTTGTGCAGGGCAGTCATTTGTGATTCCAGTTATTTGTGAGACAAAGATAATGGGACATGAAAAAGCCCTAGAAAATTGTAAGATACTACATATCTTTGATTTGCAATACTACAGAAGGCAAAATGGATGCGTTTGCTAGAATGAAGGTATGAAGATGGCTGTTACTAGCACTGTAGGCATCTGCTGCAGCCATAGGCTCAAAAACACCTGTGCAGAGCTCTTCTTTCATGTTCTTCATCTCATTGCCATGAAAAATTTCCATGAGTTAGGCAGAAAAAAAGGGCAGCGATGAGTCTGCAAAGTGACCAGGAGTGTTGACTGAGGAGTGAAGTTTGGAATACAAAGAAGTGAGCCTTGATGGAGACAAACTCAAATCAGGGAAGCAAGCTGCTTTGAAACCAAGAGCCACTAATACATACTTAAACTCTCGTGTGGGAACAGCCACAGAGGTGCATTTCTGGCTGTCCCTTCTGAAGTAAAATCCCCTGGAAAATGGGAGAACATTCTCCTCCTGTGTAGTCTTCCATCAACAGGGAGCTAGTGGGCACTGAGCACAAAGCAGAGCCTGTGTCCTACCCTCAAGGCGTCTTCAGTCCCTGGCCATGGTCTATGAGAAACTGGTACCTGCTTTGGAAGTGAGAACACTGGAATGAGAGAGAAATCTAGTGCTATGCTGGTAAACGTTTAACAAGCGGCTCTGGGGGTAGGGAAAGTAACTTGTAATTTTTGCCAATTTCTGTGGTGTAAATATTCTCACCATAGCTTATTTAAAGCTACTAATGGGATATCGCCAAACGGAGCTAGGGAGCCAAGCGAGCCTTCTCCAGCACACCCCTGGAAATCCTGCACGCTGCTCACAGCAGTTTGCTCCTGGATGTTGGTCTGCTGTGGTGTGAGAGGACACTGACAGGTCACTCAGAAGTCACACTGCTGAAACCACTCCACCCACCCAGTTATTCCGAGACTTGAGATTTTATAGCTGACATTCTTCAAAATTTTGGAAGAACCGCCATTTTGGACTTCAGAAGAACTCCCTTTTGCAGATTGGGAAACTGAGGTCCAGAGCTGTAGAACTGTTCACCTTGGGCTACGGGGCAGGGCTGAGGTCATTATGCTTTGCACAATCATTATGCTTTGCATAATCAGAAACAAATTCTGAAACCAAACAGGGAGTAACTGTAGAAGGCAGTCCACAGTCACGCCACATGTCACAGTGCAGCTGACACAGGACTGGCAAACGTACTGCAAGGGTAGGCTGGTCAAAGGGGAGCAAGAAAGGACACCTGGATGCCTAGAAGTTGTGTGTTTGAGTGCGTGTGCACGAGTGGGCAGACGTCAGGAAGCACTCACAATTGCCACGCCTGTGTAATGTTAATAAAGTAAGAAGCCCCAGGCATCTCTTATTTGAAATACCAAAAAATTAGTGTGTGAATTTTAACCAATTAATGCCATCTATGAAAGGAAAGGCTCATACCCTCTTCTTCCAAGTGGGTTTTTTCCTTCTCCCTTAATTTTATTTTTATGGTTAAAACTTTTAATTTTGCCACCTGCTCACCTCAGCAAGTGAATTATGAATTTTATTGGAAATCAATATTTTGTCTAAAAACCGTAATTTCACACTGGTTTCCTCCAGACTAATAAAATGCTGTTTATCCATCCAAACCCCAACGAGGTTTCTCACGTGCCTATCTTCCTCCTCCCTTCCTGTCAACCACCCCCTCGCCCTCACCTGAAAAGTCAAGAGCGCCCACCTAGCAAGCTCCCTCTGGCATCAGGGCCACCAGATCCTAGGGAAAATTCGGCAATGTTAGCTTTCTTCCTGGCTCTTCCTGCTTGCAAACAATGCTCCTTTAGCAAGTCAGGGCAGCTTTTTTTGGTCTGTTTGTGAGGCGCTTTTCTTCTGGGTGGCAAATATGCCTTCTATTTACCAACCATTCACTCACCACAAACCAGCCTCCTTGGCAGTCCTTTGAAACTGCCCCGTGGCAAATGTTTGTTTATCCCCATTCTGTAGGGGGTGAAACTGAGGCACAAGAAGAGGAAATAGCTGTCAGGACATGCCATAGGAGTGAGACACTGGATGAGAGTAATTCAGATTCATAGGTTATTTTCAAAAACTAAGGAAGAGATTGCAACAAGAACTGAATCACACTTTGACATAGCACCGCCTTCTACGTCCTCCACCAGCCAACTGTGAAGTGAACTTCAATGAGGGGCAATATTGACGAGATTTAAGTTTTCACTTTACGTCATTTTGTGCTTTCTGGAGGAGGTACAGTGAGCTTGGAAATAGGTGCTATGGTAGGAGGGTGGAGATAGGGAAGGTAAAGCGACACGCTTGTATGAGCCGTTTGGGATAATCAAACTAAGAAAAATCAATCTGCTGGAGGCTGCACAGAGACTCTAGGAAATGACCCCTCCACTGTGCTCACTGATCACTGGAAAACTATAGGAATAGCCTTTTACATCACAGCCGGGGGCTAGAAAACTCTGGCCTAATGCTGTGTAATTATGTAAATAAAAATATATATACACACACAGACAAATATACACATGCATATGTAGAGTACATATACATATATACTAAAACATATACATATATACACAAATAATTATATATAATTATGTAATTATAATTTGGTTACAAGAATCCACTCTGTTAGGGTATTTTCAAAACCAGACTACATTATAATATAGGGAAAACTGTCAGCCATAAAACATTGCTTTCAAAACCCCACAGGGTTTTGTGATTTTGTCCTGCCTTTGCTAATTAAGAGATGAAGTTGCTGAAATGTTTCTTGTTGGCTAAACTGGAGAGAAGACATTATAATTCAATGGTGACTTTTAAGTCTTGAGAACCAAGATCTGTTGAGGTTTATGTGGGAAGGGGAAAAGGTTTGTGACTGCAGACATGTTTATGACTCCATCAAATCTAGTCAGCCACAGCCCAACCAGGGGCACAATCAAATTATGCAAACAACTAAGTTTCTATCCCTCGGAAATGGTGATGATGGGTCACGTTTCTGATACTCAGGACTCACTGCTCGGTTCCGTGGCAGCCTATACTCAAAAGCTTATCAGATAAAGTCAACTTCACAGCGTATTAGGGCTGGAAAGGTGTGTAGGGCAACTCCTTCATTTCATAAGCAAAGACACTGCATCCCAGAGAAGTGATTTGCCCAAAGGCAAACAATAGTGTTTAGGATGAGAAGCCATATCTTTTGAGTCTGCACGTCCCTCACTCCAGACTCTGTTGGTAGCATCCAGTCATTCCACTGACAGACATGAACTGGCACTGGGGTTCCATGCACTGTGCCAGCCCCTCAGCAGGACTGCAGTATCTTTGATGCTCAGCTCTGAACAGGCACTGAGAGCTCCAAGATGAATGACAGTTTCTTCCCTCCTGGAGCTCCCAGGCTAGTGAAGGGGCCCACAGAACTCAACAAGAGATGAGTACAGAATGGGTGAAAAGCATTCTAGAAAAACATACAGGATACTATGGGAGCTCAGAGAAGGGGCCATACATACCCAGCCTTGGAGGTGGGAACCTGAAGGAAACGGAGGTTTTATCCAGGTAGAAGGAGCAAAGGACAGACAACAGCATGAGCAAGGCTGGGAGACAACCCCTGGAGGGTAAGCAGGTTCAGTCTGGGCAACCCCAGGGAAGCCAGACTATATAGGGACAAACCACTGTGACTCTACGCAGGGCTACAGTGAGCATGAGGTCAAGGCAAACACATGCGAGGGCCAAGCAGTCCTAAGTGGGCATCAGGACCCAGGCAGGAATGAACAGATCAAGGGAGAACCAGAAGAACGTCTCCTGGAGAGCATACAAGTGAAACAGCCTGGCTGAGGTCTAAAGAGGCAGGCACAGAGACAGCCACTGAGATCATTCCCTGGGCTGCCCTTGTCCACTGGGGCCACGTGTGGCCCAAAGACTAAGCTAGCTTGAGCTATCAGCCAACAAGAGTCTTGTTTCCCTTGAGTTGTGGGCCCAACAGGACTATAACTAGACAAGTGGGGAAGTCAGAGTCTAAACTAAAACTAACTCTAATAAATTTTTATAACTGCTACCCATTTTTCCCCTCTCTCCCTGCACTGATAGAGGTGCCCCGAAAAAGGTGGAGACACCATAGCCTGGAGGTTTAGACAAGACTCAAAGGTTCTGAGTTCAAAGCCCACCCAGTTACCTGCTAGCTGGGTGACCCTTGGCAAAGCTGCTTTGAGTTCCCTGATTCAGCTTCCTTATCTAAACTCTCAGAACTGTTAGATTAGATGAAAACGCACAGACGGTGCTTTTAACAGAGTGCCTGGCACATAGGCATGCTCTGTGAGGGGTAGTGTTCTAGTGTTCTATTCAAAAGGCAAGCTGGGCCAGATTTTAAGGGAACCCCCACATCAGTGTGGACATTGTGATGGATTGTATTTCCCAAAGATGACTGCATCAGAGTCTCACCTACAGGCTCTTCCTATGATGTGACTTTGACATTCCTCTCATAGAGAGATGGGGTTCTATGTTCCTTCCCCTTGAATCTAGTCAGGTTTATGAGCAGAGTGAAAGTGAGTTTGTGACTTCTGAAACGAGATCACAGCGTGCCTCTCTTAGGAATGCTTGCTCTTGGAGCCCAGCCACCACACTGTGAGGAAGAGCGAGCCACCACACGAAGAGGCCATTGGTCCAGTCAACAGCCCCGGCTGAGGTCCCAGGTGACAGCCAGCATCAAATTGCCAAAGAAGTGAACAAGTGAGCCTTCAGATGTCAAATTATCCCAGCCTTTGAATGTTCCCAGTGAAGGCCCCAGACATCATAGAGCAGAGACAAACCATCCCGCTGTGCCCTTTCCAAGTTCCTGACCCACAGAATCTGTGAGTATGATAAAATGGTGGTTGTTTTATGCCACTTAGTTTGGGTTTGTTACACAGCAATAGATAATCAATATGATTGTTTTAAGGCCATGGGAAGGTGTGAGAGTGGTGAAAAAGCAAGATACAGGTTTCAAGAAGGCTAACCTGACTGCAGTGGGCTGAAACTGGAGGCAAGGGACCCAGGAGAGGACTGCTGACAGATACTATGTGATGTAAACCCGAATATTCGGGGCACAGATGAGATGTAGGGGTTGAGGAAAAGAGACAAGTTCAAATGACTCCAAGGTTTGAACGAATAGTGGAACCCCCGATAGAATTAGGTTCATCCAGAAAGGAACTAATGTTCTTTTTTTCTGGTGGGTAGTTGGGATAGAGGAGAGAAAGTAAATCTGCACGACGTCAGGATAATATAGGAAGTATCGAGTGAGAAGTTATAAATTCAGGATCAGAAGCTGTACATTGGTTTTGCTTAAAACCGTGAAAATGGATGAGATTACCTCTGAGATTAAGCTGACAAGGTCCGAACCCCAGTGAGTGCCTATATATTTAGGGCAACAACAGGTGAGAGGGACCAGGGTTGGTTGTCAGTGACAGAGGCAGAATTCTTGAGCATAATTTCACAACCAAGTTTTGAAAAGCTGTGATCATTATTAGTACCACATGCTGCAGAGAGGCCAAAGAGACAAAACATTGAAAGAAGGAACTGGAACCAAAAGGGAGACCAGGAAGGAACCCAGGATCAGAGGTGGGCTCCTGACCAAAAATGGAATGAGAAACACAAACTGAAGCATGAATGAAACGACAAAAGCCCTGCTCAGTACACATCAGAGTGTCTCTGGTGTCCGTTCAGATAGACAGTTTCCTGTGAGTCTGGAAAAGAGGAAGTGGTGGGAACTGTTAAAATGAGGTGGTGAAATGCACATTTCTAAGGGTATAAAGTGAGCACAGGAACACCTGCCACTTATCTACCTCACAAAGATAAAGTACAGATTAGATTCCAATAAAGTGCTTTGAGTTCTCTGGCATGGCAGTAGACCCGATACCTATCTTTCAGCCTTTAAGAGGAACAGTTCTTAGCATTTGTTGAACTGCACAACATTCCTGGGAGGTAGATATTATCGTTGAATGAAGAAACAAAGGCCACACAGCAAGTCAAAAGCCAAGGCAAGATTAGAACAGGGCCTGCCTTCCGTGTGGAGAAGTCCAGTTGGCTGGATTCCTTTTGTGTCAGTAATAGGTTCTTTGATCTGTAACATGGAAGAGGCTTGTTTTGGGGGAAGTTGTGAAAATAGATTCATTAATGACCACAAAGTTCTCTGAAACTAAAGGGGATATGGAAAAAAAGGTGCAGCCACCCAGATTCTAGAAACAATAAAATAAATTCCAGGAACAATGGGACTCTAAGAACAGCACAGGAGATCCAGGGCACTTCAGGAGAGTCCATCTGGGCAGTGTCCAGACACTGGGGGAGGGCCTCACAGAGGGGGCCCATCTTCCTTCTGCCTCTTCAGTCTTGGCAGACACAGCACAGAGATGGCTGGCTTGGACTGGCACAGAGCAGCGACTGGATTACTCACAGGTTGAGCTGGTGAACAAAAAGGCAGTTCATGGATCAGGACACCTCAGGGGTCCCCAGAAACAAGGAAGAGGAGGGGTTATGGTTTTGTGAAAGACTTGACTTGAAATCTCTGGGGAAGCAGCAGCATCACAGTTCTTCCTGCACTATATTTTTTTTCTAAAAACTCAATTTTCTGAAAAAAGTAAAAATGCAATGATGACATTGTTTCAATAGTAGTGCTTTATTATAAATTAAGCGATGGAGTTTAAGATACATAAAGCTGGCATAGGGAAGGTATTAGCCATTTGCTGAGTGCCTACCAAATGTCATCTCACTTAATATTTACAATCTCCACCTGAGATACTGCCAGCCCCATTTTACAGAGACTAAACAGAGACTCAGAAAGGATAAATCCTTTGCCCAAGGCCATACAGCTAGTCTCTATGACAGAGCTAGGATTTGAGCCCTGACATGCCTGATTCCAGAGCTCCTGTTCTTTTCTGTACGCTGCACTGCCTGCCTCTCAATAGTCACAAGCTCAACATTAGTCAGGTCTGAACTAACGAGATTTATTGTAATGCCCTAGAGATGACTGTACCCTAAAACCAGAGAATGTGCAGGGAAGGGCACTTCCATTATGTATGCCTGAATTGTGTTTGCAATTCACACCAGATAAAAAAGTGACCAGGACCAATCCCAGCCTGTGTCAGCCCACCCCAGAGAGCCCTTGCTCAGCACTCACACCACACCACCTGTCCAACAGACCCCTTGCTGCTCTGGGGTCTTTCTCTCTCATCTATTCATCAAGCGCTCTTCTTGCCTCCAGTTCATTCGAGCCTTGACGCATGCAGGTGACAACAGTTGTTAGGTCAGTCAGATATACCAGTTCCTGATATGTTGTTAGCTAATACATTCCCCTTCTGAGGTATGGATTTTTAACTCACTTAACCTGTACTTTATCACCACAAGGGTACAAAGGTGTAATTGTAATGGTGGATGTCTCTGTCGTCCTGGAAGACTGAAAGAGGAGACAACGTCAGGGCAAGTAGGGCTTTGGGCATTTCCCCAATCAACCAACCAATCACAAAATCAATAAACTAGATATTGAGTCTTACCAATACCCACTTACGGGTTAACTACTGGGCAGATGCATTCCTTTAGTGAGGCAGGTACTACTATTATCTTCATTTTACATAGAGGAAATAGTCACACAACAGTCCAATAACCTTCCAAAGTCACAGAGCTCATGAGCAGCAGAAGGAGGATTGAAACCCAGGCAATCCAAACTCTCAGTCATGTTCTTAACTACCACCCACGCAGCTCTCAAGTGTGATCTGCAGACTCTTGGGATCTCCAAGACCCTTTCAGGGCTTCCACGAGGCAAACACTATTTTCCTAATTATACCAAGATGTTATTTGCCTTTTTCACTGTGTTCATATTTGCACAGAAGGTGCAAAAGTAATGGTGGGTAAAACCACTGGCACCTAAGCTGGAATCCAGGGATGGCACCAAACTATACTAAGAGTTGTGGTATTGTCACTGTTACACATTTTTAGTAAAGGGTGTGTGGGGGGGGGCAACTAGTTCCACTTAAAACTGTCTTTAATGAAGCAGTAAAAATTACTAATTTAAAAAAATTTTGACCCCGGAGTACAGGTCTTTTTAAATCTCTGGTGTGACAAAATGGAAAGTATGCAAAAAGCACTGCTGCTGCACACTCAAGTAAGAGGTCACATGGAAAGGCAATTGTGCGATGGTCAGAGTTGGGAGCTGAAATGGACACTTTCTTCCTGGAAGACCATTTTTACTTGAAAGAACAACTGACAGACAGCTATGGCTCTTCAGAATTGGGTATTTGACAGACATTTTTCTCGAAAGCAAGCAAAGTGAGCCTGTCACTTCAAGGAAAACAACCCAGTATTTGTTGCCAATGATGACATTTTACCTCTCAAGCAAAAATCAGAATTTTATAAAACTTCTATTTACCATTACGAGCTTGTAGCTTCCCCATATTTAAAGACATCTGGGATGAAACTGGGCATGATAGTGATGGATACGATTTTTTGATACTACATAATGCAACGTGTCAACGTTTGGAAGATCTGAATAACCCTGTGAACCAATATTTTTCAAATGACTAATATATGATGTTATCAAATCCTGCATTAGTAAAAGATTTTAATATAACAGAATACTAAAGTTCATTCATATTGTTTCAAAAACGACATGACAACTACCTTTTAAGAAACTACTACTAGTCAAATTTTGGTATAGTATGAAAGAAGAATACCCATAACTACCTGAGAAAGCTATTAAAATACTCCTCTTTTTCCCAACTACATATCTGGGTGAGCCCACATTTTCTTCATTTTTTTCAACCAAAATTATCTATTGCATCAGATTAAAGGCAGAGGCAGATATGCAAATCTATGTCATCTTTAGCAAGGCATTAAAGAGATTTGTAGAACCAAAAAGGTAAAACGATGCCTCTATTCTCACTGAATTTTTTGGCTTTAGAAAATACAGTTATTTTTAATGAAATGTTATTTATGTTAACAGGTAATTCTTTTATTATTGCTATTTTTAAGTGAATTAATAAATACTTTAAAAACTTTCTTAGTTTTACCTCCAGATGTGATAAATATCAAAAGCTCTTTGGAGTCCTCAATAATTTGTAACAGTATAGAGGGGTCCCAGAGACCAAAGGTTTGAAAACCACTGCTGTACAGCACGGACTCTAGAAGAAGAGAAGACAAAGAGCAGACTGTGCAGCCGCGTCACTTTCTAGGTGAGCAGGTACCACGACTAGCCACCATGAATTTCATGGACTTCTCAGCTAGTAAGTATCAGGGACCCAATTTCTCATCAGGATTTACAGCTTAATGACAATAAACATCAAAGGTCATTCTCGACTCCTTATGGTTCCCAGAATACACTCAGCTCCTACCTCTATTTTTGTGCACTTGTCCTCTCCCTTGTCTACCTGGGAAACTCCAAGTCTCCTTCAAGACGTACATTGTTCACCTCTCCTCTCTGCCTCCAGGCGCCCTATATATCCCTTTTCTATAGTACTAAGCACATGGCTCTCATTTTGGTGTTGTTTTTTCTCTTACCAAGTGTGATGTGATCTGATATTTGTTGACGTGGCTCTCTCTCTGTTCGGGGGGTGAGGCCTTGAAAGCTAGAATTTTGTCTTAATCCTAGCACCTTGCTCAGGACTTGGTACACAGAGTGAAACTCAGAAAAGACCTATTGAATTAATGAAACCACATAACTCCCCAACATACACCCAGCAATCTTCCAATAGCAATTTGGCTTCTCCAGAAGACTGTTGACCAGCTAAGAGAAATATTCTACATTTTTTAGTATTTCTCAGTACGATATTCAACTAACATTCTGACTATCCAGTCCTGTTAGAGTGGTGTGAATCCTGAAATTGTAAAACTAAGATCCAAACCTGGGTCTTCAAAACCCTCCAAGGCAAGCTCCCCCTGCTCCCCACTCCACACCACATGCAGGTGCCGGCCTTCCTCTGAGAGACTCCTCTCATAAGCTCTCTAAAACCAAAACAACACTTTTAAGCAGCCAGGTTTGAAAGAGAAATTTTTAGTAAAATGAAGAGTATATAAAGACAATTATAAAATTACTGGTGTAGCTTGAACTGCTACATGATCAAGGACTTCATAACTCAATTAGAGAAAAATACTTTTTCCCAAATTTAATGTAAGCAATGTGTGGAAATAAAGGATGTTGAGTCAGATAATCCCCTGTGACCATCACAGATAATACAACGTGTGTAAGTTTTGAAAAATGTTCACATACCTCAGGATGTTACAGCTTCTTTCTGGAATGCTGCTACTGTCCTGTCAATCCGCCCCCAGCCCCCACCCCACCACAATGTTCTCTTAGCCTATTGTTCAACATGCCTCTTCCCTTACTTCTACTATACCTTGTTCTGCTGCTTTCTCATTCTATTTATTTAGGAATTAGGGCAGCATACATAAGACATTTCACAGCCTTCTTAGGCTCTGCCAAAGAATGTGATCTTATTTCCTTATCTCTACAGAGTAAGAACCTTAGAAATCACCTATTCTCATCCCCTTATTTTACTAAAGAGGAAACGGAGAAAAATGTTAAGTGACTGAAATGCCATACTTCCTCAGTTCATTTCTGTGTGTTTCAAGAAAACTTATGCCAAGGAAAAGGGGGTACCCCAAGGTCAAAGGGGGAAAGAAACTGAGGAATGATTAAGAAGACTGTCAGTATCCGCTCAACACCATTTACTGAGCATCTAATATATGCTGGGTACCAGAGGTCCTGTGTTAGCACAGGCAGACAAAGAAAGCCCTAACTATGTATTTAAAATTTAACAGATACTAAAATCAGAGAAAAAAAGTAAATGCAAAACAAACAAACAAATAAACCAAAAAACCTCCACCAAAATAAATAGAGTAGTTTAGGAAAATAAAAAGCCTAGCAAGGCTCTCTACGAATGGAACAGGAAACACATGGAGAGAAATAAACTGGGTAAGGACTAAACAATTTATTCACATTGTAATTTAAGGATCTGTTTAGAAAAGGTATGTACATTCATTACTTGGAAAGTATTTCTGGTGACCAAAAAACCCCACAATAACAACACTGAAGTCTTTTGCAGAAGATACCCTTAGGCCCCTTACTTTGCCACAAGAGGGTGCACATTTCCTTATTAATACAGTAACCAAGTGGAACCCTGGTAAGTTCCTCTGGCAGCTGCTTACCTATCTCAGGCACCTCCCTCCCCCACCCAAGTCTCATGACAGTAATGAGCATCTGTACATAGTTATGTGGGTTAAACCCCTTTCACATGCTTTATCTCATTTATTTCTAACAATAGCTCTGTGAGGGTGGGTAGAGCAAAAAGTATCAAGCCCATTTTAAAGATGAGGAAACACACTCAGAGCCAAAGTCACTTGGCCCAAAGTCAGAGAGATCATAATGTTAGAAACCAAACTCAAACTAATGTCTTCTAATTCCCCAATCCTGTATGCATTTTCCTTATTTCCCTACAAGAACAAAATCAAAACCCATTCCATAATCATTCCATGCTTCTATTCACCCATTCTACTTTTCCTGAGCAGAGAATCATACACTGGGCAAATCAGAGACTGCTCACCTTTACACTGTTAAAGCTGTTTTTTTTAAAAACTATGTGTTAACAACTGGTAATTATTTTTATGGGTTTCCAATGAAGTGAAAATTGTGCTGACAGTTGTCTACAGTATCGTAAAGGCAGCAGTAACATGAACGAGAATAATTTTAAGTGTTGCTTACAATAGGGAAATTAACTGTAAACTCAAATTTCTTTGGATAGAGCTTGTGAGATTCAGGCTAAAACCTAACTCCAAAGGTCTTCTCTTGTGAGAAACGGTAGAGCATAGTGGTCCAGGATTTGGACTTGGCAGCCAGACTGCCTGGGTTCAAATCCAGGTTTGCTACTTATCATGAGGCCTTAGCCAATTGCTCAACTCCAGTGTGCCTCAATCTCCCCTCTGCAAAGTGGAGATAAGAAGAGCAGCTACCCCATAGCATAATAGTGAAGACAGATAACATGAACAAGCATGTAGTAAGCATGCAAACTACAGAAGGCAGTCCTTATTCTAAAAGGCAGACCAAATATTAATTTTAGTGATGAAAGAAAACACATTAATTTTATGTGCTTTATGTGACACAGAACCACATTTTATGACCATATGTATGCTTGAAAATATATTAAAATCCCTTAATAATCTATGTATATAGCAACTATATCTGTCTTAAAGGATTTAGAGCATAAATATAAATTGCTAAGGAGTATATAGTTCTCATATCTTTGCTTTTATGACATTGTTTCTTATATTTATGGTCAGTTGGATGATGCCAAATCCTTGGTAAGAAAAAAAAAGCTAGATTACAGAGTTCCTCTGGAAGGGGAGACAGTAAGCTTTACATGACAGAGGGGAAAGCTCCCTGCCCTGGAAACCTGATGACCCGGGCCGTAGTTACAGCTCTGCCACTAAACAGCACTAATCCCACATCCATAACTCCCAAATATCTCTAAAAATCTACCTTGTCATCTCCACTCCCACCACCATGGTCTTAATTCAAATTCTCATCATCATGGAGTACTAACTGGCCACAGAAGTGGAACTCACTAAGTCTGCTGAACAAGGGAATAAATGGGTGGTGGGAATAGTGACATTAAAGGGGAAGAATACAAAAGCAGTGGGAAAAGATTTGTTTATAAGCTTTTGGATACACATTGTTAACTCAAGTCCTACCTCAGCTCAGGCTTCATAAACGCTGGGCCACTCCAGTATGGCTGATCTGACAGAATCCTCTCTGCCTCTCAGAACTTTTTCTTAGTGGTAGTGTCTACAGGCCCCACAGGGATGCCCAGATTCCCTTTGTTAGTCCCATTCAGTTTGTGGAATCAAATTCACCAGATCATTAAGGCTGGCTGCTCCTGCATCTGACTGAAGCTGCTTCGGCACCTCTGGGTCTAAGAGGGCACTAGGCCTAACCTAACTAGAGGTCATAGTGACTCAGAGGTGGGGTGGCCCACTCTTTTGCGAGGTCTGAGTGCCTTCCAGTTCCTTCCAAGGGCCCCAACAAACCTCTGATCCCTTGCCATTCCAAACATCACACTCTTCCTTTGCCGTCTAAATTCTTGTTTAGTTTGAAGGGCATCTCTCTTGCCTGTCCTGGACAGAGATAATCACGTGGCTCCATCTAAATGAAAGGTGAACACCTTTTATAGCTGCGACCTCAGATTTTATTTGATGTCCCCATGGGCTCTGGTGCCCCTCCAGCTGACACAGTTCCACACTCACCGTATGTGCAAGCTCACTCCCTGCCCATGCAATGGCAGTGTCTTACATGCTGCATTTCCTCCTTCAGGAACATGCTCAGGTGCTCAGCCAGTGTCTGCTAATTACACAGTAGGGAGGCACCTCTGCATCATGCTCATAACCTGAAATTCCCAGCAGAGGGCACCATGGAGGAGAAATCAATTATCTTCTGACAGCAGAGTTAATGAGCTAATAAGCTCTTAGGGTTTCAATTTAGGCTTCATAGACAGTTGCTGCAACATCGAACTGCATGACGTTGGGGACATGCCTGAATTTGGCTTCCACAGGATTGTAACAAAACTCCTCCTTTCGACCCTGATATGCAAAACTGTGCAATCAGTACTGGGTGGCAAATCTGTGCTAGGAAGGGACATGATCTCAGCCATCAAAATGAGAACTGGAAAAGCCCTCCCCAAATCTAAGCAGAATAGCTCAGTCCTGAATGTCTCCTATACTTCCCTTGGGACTCCAATTTACAAGATAACAAGTCTTACCACGAAAACAGCTTTTCTTGATGTTTAGCATTACTTTTCATATACTGTTTTGATAGATTCTAAATACATTTTCTCTTTCCATGAGGTTTACATCCTTCACATTCTTAAGGAATGTTATCATATCCCCTTTAATCACCCTCTGGCCAAGCTATACATATTTAGCTCCTTTCATGTCTCCTATGTCCTTCCTTCCAGCAGTGTTGGCTCCTCTTTAAATTCCTTCCCATCTGTCAACATCTTTCTGGAACTGATGCACACCCTCCCTTAATAAACATTCTAGGTACTCTTTGTTTCCTAAGAGTTCTCCAAAGACTCCTATAGTGAAAAGAATGTTGGACCAGGAGTCACAAGTGGTAGTTCTAGTCCTGGATCTGCTCCAAGTCTCAGTGGCCCCTTCTATAAAATGGGAGTAACACCTTTCTGATTTGATCAAAAGAGAACATAAAATATATAATCACTTTGCAGATTATAAAGTACTGTCATGAAGAATGTGTGCATATATTACTCGCATAATTTTAAAAGTATAAACAAAAAGACTGGAAACAAATATGTCAAATAACAACAGTTGTTAAAACTAGTGGTGACATTAGGAATAATGGCTACATTAGTCTATGTATGTAGTGCTTTTTGTTTCAACTTTAAAAAATTATTCATTTATCCATTCACTACAAATAGTTACTGAACTTCAACTATATGCAAGATGATGGGCTGGATAATGTGGGAGAACATAAAACAAGGACCTCAGAAATTTATTATTATCATCCCAAATTCTTAGGAGCTCACTACTTGGTTTGGATCATATAATACCAGAAAGCTGTTTCTGCTGTCTCTCAGATTATGCTTTATAACACTGGGGTGATTTCTCATTACTTCTTTGGAATAGATTCTAAGAAACAGAATTACTAGGTTAAAGGGTATAACCATATTTAGACCTCAAATTTCCAAACAACTTCCCAGAAAGGGCGTGCCAATTTATACCCTCATTGCCAATAAATAAGAGTGTCTCTTAACATACCATTGCCAACATTGGGTGTTATCTTTTTTCCTACCTAATGAATTGCTTTTAGAAATAATAAATAGGCTGGGCGCGGTGGCTCATGCCTGTAATCCTAGCACTCTGGGAGGTTGAGGAGGGAGGACTGCTTGAGGTCAGGAGTTCAAGACCAGCCTAGGCAAAAGCGAGACTCTGTCTCTACCAAAAATAGAAAAAATTAGCTGGCCATGGTGGCATGCACCTGTAGTCCCAGCTACTCGGGAAGCTGAGGCAGGAGGATCACTCGAGCCCAGGAGTTTGAGGTTGCATAAGCTAAAATGATGCCACTGCACTCTAGCCCAGGGTGAAGGAGTGAGACTCTGTCTAAAAAAAAAACAAAAAGAAAAAAGATAAAGAAAAAGAAAGAAAGAGAAATCATAAATGAAAGCATGAGAAAATCCAAAGTTAATTCATTTCTACCAATATAAAATATCCCCACTTGATACTTATTTTGATATTGTCTTATGGTAAGTAAATGTTCAAAAGGATCTTTAGTCTTTCAAAATACATTAGCTGAGTGCTTACTACTTTCCAGGCAATAAACGGGGGGTTAGACCACAACGATAAAATAGTCCCAGACCCTGCCCTCAAAGGGCTCATAATCTAGTGCAAAAGATAATACTAATAATTATAGAATACTGTAGGCACATCTCCTTCCTTGAGAAGTATGTGCAAAGTATAAAAGCAACACAGACGAGGGACCCAGGAACAGCACAGGGTAGTCAGGGAAGGCTTCAAGGACGTGGTGATGCCTGAGTAAGGTTATGAAGGACAAGGAGGTCTTGACCAGAGAAAGGAGAACAGAATGAGAGTAATCCAGGGCAAAGGAACAATTTCTCTGGTTTTCCAGCCATTATCATCCTCTCCCAGAAAATGTTTTATTATATAAAGTTTTAGCAATTCAAAGCTAAGTCTCATTGGGCAGTTTTATTGTTGCCATCTCCATCACTTACAGCTGCATTTGTGTCCATGGAAAAAGCAATCAGCAACCTTTCTGCTACCTCATCCACACAGGGTGCAAGATTGTTTCTGATTCTCACAGAGAATGTTGTTTTATAAAAATGGGTAGGAAACGGGCCGGGCGCGGTGGCTCACGCCTGTAATCCTAGCACTCTGGGAGGCCGAGGCGGGTGGATTGTTTGAGCTGAGGAGTTCGAGACCAGCCTGAGCAAGAGCGAGACCCCATCTCTACTAAAAATAGAAAGAAATTAATCGGACAACTAAAAATATATAGAAAAAATTAGCTGGGCATGGTGGCGCGTGCCTGTAGTCCCAGCTACTCAGGAGGCTGAGGCAGAAGGATTGCTTGAGCCCAGGAGTGTGAGGTTGCTGTGAGCTAGGCTGACGCCACGGCACTCACTCTAGCCCGGGCAAAAAGAGTGAGACTCTGTCTCAAAAAAAAAAAAAAAAATGGGTAGGAAACAATTTTGCTGAATACAAACTTTAAAACTTAGATGGTCAAGCTTGAAGAGGATCTTTAATCCTTAAATACCCTTAAATACTTTCTCAGGAAAGGTGGGAGTATATATAAGATAAATAACTTTCTTTTCCACTCCTATGAAAATAAATCACTTGAATCTACATAAAAATAACAGAAAATCCAGTTTAAAAAAAATAGCGTAAGAAATTATTAATGGCATCAGATAATTTTCAAGTAATAAAAATATCCCGAGAAGCTGACCTTTTATGTGCTTCCACATATCATTGGTGGCATATATAATTATCCATACCTGGGATTTAATAGTGTCCTGAAAAATATACTCTGTGGAATAGGGATTACAGTAGCAGACTTTAAAAAAAAAAGGCAATTGCAGGCTGGCCACTGTGGCTCACACCTGTAATCCTAGCACCTTGGGAGGCCCAGGTGATAGGATTGCTTGAGCCCAGGAGTTCAAGACCAGCTTGGCAATAGTGAAACCCCGTCTCTACAACAAAATAAAAAAATTAGACGGGCGTTGTGCTGGGCACCTGTAGTCCCAGCTGCTAGGGAGGCTGAGGCAGAGGATCTCTTGAGCTCAGGAGTTCGAGGCTGCTGTGAGCTATGATGATGCCACTGCTAGCCCCAGCAACAGAACAAGACCCTGTTTCCAAAAAAAAGACAATTGCAACTGTTTTGTGTTAAAAGCCTTTAACCTATCCCAGAATTTTCAAAGCCCAAACACCACTCTAGGTCACCAATCCTGTGCGTGTTTAAATTGCAGAGCATTTAAACAAAATTGGCAGGAAAACACATACAAAAGGGCCTTTCCCTTATAAATTGTTAAAAGATAGCTTTCCAATTACTATGTAATTTATTTTCTTTTAGATGTAAGCCTTTCAAATTGCATCCTATGGCGCAAATATCTTCCTAAACTCTTTGTTATCAAAAGGCAAATAGATCTTCCCTTGAATCTAAATGACAGCCTGGCTTTCTCTTGGCTCCCTAGGAATCACCACCACCTGCCCAGTGCAGCTGAGCCTGGTCAGGAGCAGACACTCCGATGCTGGTCCTGTGATGGGGACAGGTTCTCTGGCCAGGGAGCTCTAAAGGAAGGCTATGACCGGAAGCCCAGGTAACCAGCCACATGGAGTGTCGGTGTCTATCTAGCCCCACAATGCAGCCCAGATCTCAGCTGAGGGTCCAGGCTACCTGTCATTGCACTTAGGACTCACAGGTCAGCTTGTGTTCAGATACGGAAAATTATCATTTATCTCCATCTTTAACAAAAATAAAGATACCACCGGGTTGTCTGTTTTTTTCCTTTTCAGTTGTGAAAAGCAAAGGGATTCCTTACAGAAAACCATATATGCCCACATAATTTAGACTGCCTTGAAAAATAAGTCTGTTTGTTTGCAAATTTAGAAAGATACATGTCACAAGAGGTGAAGAATAAGGTATTTCCCTATTCATTCACTTATCATTTAATCAACAGCACCTGCTATATGCTAAACATTGTGCTGGGCTGAGGACACTGAAATAAACGGCACGGTTCTCATTTTCCAAACACTCACAGTCTAGTATAGACCAATATTATTTTCTCCTTCATATTGAATTTCTACCTGCTGGGTTTCCAAAAGAACCAGCCAAGACTATCAGATTTACTCACCCTCCAACCTTAAAAGCATAGTCAATTGAAGTACTTTGTTTTCAGTTTTATGCTATTTAATAATAATCATAATAGGTAAAACTGACTGAATGCCTACCCTATGTCAAAAGTCTAATTAACCCATTTTCTGTGTCTTGTGAAGCATTAGCCTTTGAGCTAGCTACTCTTATCATTGTATCTTCACAGGTGAGGAAACAGCTCAAAATCACAAGTGACTTGTCCAAAGTCATACCTAGTAAGGGTTGGAGCCAGGAAGTAAAACTCAGGTCTGCCCAGCCTGTACTAACGACCAACCTCTGTGGCCTGTACTCACCCAAGGGACTGTTTGGACTAGCTGCAAATTGAGAAACGTTTGGATATTTTCTTCTTGAAGAATTGTGTTATTAAAGGTATAATGCAAAAACACTTTAATAGCATACAAAATACTTCCAGACATAAGTTCAGCAAGCTATTGGTTTGCAAACAAACATCTTACCAGCCTACTGATGATTTTATAAATCCAATAATACCACAAGCAAGATACTTTGCTGCCAGCAGAGGTACAATTTTGAAGCTACTGATTGTCAGTTTTGATTTTTATTAAACGTCCTAAACCTCAAGCCTGATCTTTCAGATTCAGCTTCGTTTCTTTCCTATTCAGGATCCATGGGCTAATCTGTCTGACTGATAAACACATGATGAAAGAATGAACAGGTATCAACAGTGAGTGGCCCCTTGTCCCATGAATAACTGCTATTTGCCATTGTCAAAAAACCTAGAACTCAACCTGAACAGAGAAAAATTCTGGACCCCATGGGACAAGATAAGAAGATCTCATAATCCAGAATAGAAAGCCAAGGGAAGAGTGACAACAACAGGAACTGGTCCTTAGGATAACAAAAACAACAACAGGGCCAGCTTCATGGGTGTGCGACCCATACAATCACACAGGACCCTCTGCTCGGATGGGCTCCACACTTGGTTCAATGCTCTGCTATCACCATGCAGAAATTCTTCATAATTCATCGTTGAACTTGTGTATTGTAAGTAAAGTCCAATGGAACAATGGAGCATGAATGTGAGCACAGGAAATACATGCAATATGCATGTTGCCATTCCTTGTCACCTTATTTGCATATAGTCCATTTGATGCCCTATGAGTGCAGGATTCTGGTGGGCCCACCATGTGTGGGAGTTCAGCAAGACTCAGAACAAGCACAAGGTAAGCATGTCATGTCTACGACCATGTGGCAGCGCAGTCCCAAGAATCCACACTTTCTACTAGAACGAGAATTTGCTTTGAATGTAGAAAGAAGGCAATGGCACTCTAAGAAACATGAGCAACCAAGGAGCCCTATAATATCCTTTCTTACTCACGTTACTTCTTCACATCAGCCAATCGCTTATACTGAAAATGATGATGTATGATGTCAGAGGAAAGGAAAAGATAAGGCAATCCATAGTTCCCTTTCCATTAGTCCTTACTCTTTAGTAAGCTGAAGGTAGAGCATGTTGATAGAATGTGCAATTATTAAGAAGTGAAATAAAAACAGCTTAGTTAGTTTGGTGCAGCATTTCCACTGTTTTGGGAAGAACAATGTATGTATGAACTACAAAACATAAATTCTATGATTTGGTGATTCTGCGTATAAGCTAAATGCTCTCATATGTGCACTTTAAACTACACTGCACAATATGAAGGGGAATAGTACAATTCATATTAATAATTACATTTTTTGTTACTTAGATTGACATCGTGTAGTGAATAAAATATACCATGGCAAGTCAAGAGAGAGACCATGGAAGAAATGAAAAAGCTTTATATTTTAGTTCTTTTAATGACAATTTTTTCCCTGTTTTTCTGAACAAGGGACCCTACATTTTCATTCCGGACTTGGCCCCACAAATTATGTTGCTAGCCTTAATAGTAGTAACAGACAAAAGGATTAAATTGTGATTGAATCATTGTCTCTTTCCAATCAAACCTCAAATCAAGAGGTGAAAGACTAGATAATTCAATAATAAAGCAAACAAATATTACTGCTTGGAAGTCTGACTTTGGTGAGATCAACTAATCAACACACCCACAACCTCCTACCACCATGTGCAACAACCCAGGGATCACAGAAAGCCAAGAGTATCCAACCTGAAATGGAGGCAAAAGGTTTTTTAACATCAAGTCAGTCACAATAGCTCTCTCAGTGTCTAAAACTGTGCCTGAAGGGGCTTCCTGGGAGAGGAAATGTGCAGATAGGGCAAGTGGTATAATTGATACATTTTTCAGTGCAAATCTCTGTATGAGACAAGCAGCCTCAGACTTTGGCAATGACTTATTGCTCATGTGCACCTGTCATCTTTGGCACGTTAGAGGTGAGAGATAACTCCTAATGTTTGATGGATGTCTTAAGGTTTAATAAGCACAAGCACTTTCCTATACAACCTTATTTTATTCCTACCATAGCCAAGTGAGGAAGTCAGGGAAAGTATTTTTAAACAAAATTTTTATAGCTAGTATTCCAATGATAAAAGTAATGCAGCTTCTATGTAACTGACCTGGGTAGTGGCTATATGAGTATTCACTTTATACATATTCTTTAAATGGTATATATGTATTCTATGTAATTCTGTGAAAGATGTAGTCTGCAAAAAAAGAACAAAGGCAATAAATGTTCATTGTAAGAAATTATTAATAGAAAAGGTCAAAATTTCCCATCATCCCAGAAGAAACTACTATTAACAACTTGATGCCTTCCTGTCTTAGTTTTAATAAAAGTGGACTCATACTTTCCATGAAGTTTTATGTCTTTTTCTGGAACTCAACATTATGTTTTCAAACAGCATTAAAAATCGATATTGTATTTCTTAACAAAGATAAACCCTGGTTTATTTAACAAATTCCCTATTGTTGGACATTTAGCTTGTTTCTAATTTATCTCTACTTCACAGAAAAGGAGCAGCTCACAGAGGCCCACGACCTTGCTGCTGGTGTGCTGCAGAGCCAGGAGAAGCCGCGCCTCACGGGTTTGTAGGGCTAGTTCTTGTCCATACGCTGCTCTGTACTTCCTCTGATCACAAGGGTTTAAACTGACAAATCAAAGGAAAAATAGTGAACACGATCCATCCCTGACCCTCTCCCATGAATTCTTTCTCTCATCCTAAAAAGAGGCACCATCAACCAAGCTCAGGGTTAAAATCAGGAAGCATGAGCTTCTCAGGTACCTGGCCTGCAGATGAAGGGGACCATCGCCATCCATCTGAGGTGTACTGGCTTGGCTCAGATAGTTACTTGGGGGACCAGGGAAGGAGAATAAACTTTTCAAAGGTACAAGGCTGCAGGGCTAGAGGTTAGTAGGGAGGTTTCATAAATATTTACTGAACAAAACTCTGCCTGTTAACTGGCTGACACAGAGCAAGGTGTGGTTTTCCTTCCCGCCCCCAGAGGCTGCTGGGAAAGTTGGTCTGACAAACCAGTGAGAAAGGCTGCCCAGCCAAGATGGAACCAAGAGACGGCAAGAATGCCTAAGATGATTCAGGAAATGAGTCCAACTGTCTTCTGCCTGTCCGCTCTCCTCAGCCCCCACAACTCCCACACCTATTCACAGAAGCAGGAAACCATTGAGGAGAAGACACTCACAAACAAAACACTGCCCCCAGAAATGAGTGCTTAAAGGAGCTAGCCAAATAAACAGCTCTGGTCACAGTACACAGTTCAGCTACTTCCCAACAGGTTGAAATATCACTGGCCCCACTTACTACCATGAATGCCACTGGGTGGCAATAAAAATCACTAGTGGTGAGGAGGCTGCACACAGAAAATATAATAAAAAGTCCTAGCTTTCCTCTGGTTTCGTAGGTGGTCTAAAAGTTCTCTTTTTGGCAAGGTCATGTCCATTTTTTAATACTCCTTGCTAACCAAAGTAGGCAAGAACCTAGGTTTGGTAAGACAACCTTCCCTCAGAACCAAAACTAAACCACTCCAGACTTAAAAGAATCTATCCTATTATAAACACCCCAGAGACAGTGATTCCAAAACCTACTGAAAAACACAAAAATGTTTAGTTATTGGGAAATTTTCCCAACACATACACACAAATTCAATCCCAACTCTATTCTAATCTCTCATTCTAAAAGATAAACCCTTTATTCATGTAAGTTAAAATATAGTCTACCTGGCCTGACAAATTTTACTTGGGTACATCCAGAATAGGTGTGGGACATTCAAAGAGATAGAAAAGCCATCTTCCAGTGATGCTGCCAAGATACCACCTGACCACTCACAGCAACCACGGACATAAAACCAGCTGGTTCCACAAACATCAGCATGCTCAAGGGCAGGGCTCCCTGCCCTTCCAATGGCAGGGCACCAACTCACATGGGCAACTCCATGCCCTCCCAGTAAAAGCAGGGATTGATCTACCCAATGATGATTATTTTCCTGAGCAACACTGAAGAGGCCAGCCAGAGATCCTAATTCAGAAGGACTAACTTTTCTATCACTGGTATACTAGTTCAAACTGAAAGCCTCTGCCTTCTAGATCAAAAAAGCCAGCTCTTGCTAACACAGTTTGATTTATAAGCTTTGTGGACCTTTATGAGAAAGATAATAGATGGGGGTGGAGCAGAAGTGGGGATAAAGCCAACAGGAAACATACATCATATTATGCAAGCAAGATACCTATTTATAACTTTTATTAAACTTTCATTTAAATGATAGATTCTTGAGCTAGAGATTCCTGTAGAAATTATCAGAAATATTATAAAGCATAGGAGAAAATACTCTCACATTTCGAAACAGGACCAGAAAAGGATCTCTCTGCTGCTTTAATCAAAGTTTTAACAGTAAGCCTGTAAAGATCTAGGTATCCAAATGTGGCTGTGCTAAATTCGAGTGTGGGCTCTTTTTCATTCCTGGCCTGCCTTCCTTTGGAAAAGTATGATTGGGCAAAAAGCAAAATCATAAACAAACAAAAAGAAAAAAACCAGGCAAAACAGAAAAATAAGTCAGAGACCTAGAAAACTCCAAAATGAACAATTTCTAAGTCACTAGGAGCTGAGGATAATTATCCACCTATGTGTCAATGAAATTACTATGTTTGCCTATGCATCAATGGAATTACTACGTTTTAACTTCCCAGAATCTTCATTCTTCCAAAATTAATTATCCAATTACAGCCTCTAATTTAGCAATTTATAAATAGGTACCCTTTTATTGCTTTGACAAAATTTAGATTTTTAAGACGTTAACATGTTTAAAAGCTCTGAAAACTAGTAACACTGATTCATCACTTCTTCTCACTATCCTTATGTTATGGCACTGTCACCAACCCTGGCCTTGGAAGTCTTTGGTATTTAGAGTGTAGGTGTTCTGTTATCACAGGTTAAAATAAAAACAAAACAGATATTGACTAGTTTAGTTTCTTTACTAGATTGGAAGTGTCCCAAATGTGGTGATAAAGGTTTCCTTCCTATCACTTTTTTAGGGGATTCTATTCAGATTTCCCTCAGCAATAGCAAAAAAGGCAAAAGAATGAATAACGGGTTGGCGTAATGGCGACGTTTGGTATATGATGTACTGCCTACCTGTGCTCTGTGTGTCAGTTAAACAAGTACTATTGTGCTTTACCATCAGAAGTAGCAACTGGAAAATAGAAAAACATGCCACAAAGCTCGCTGCTATTACTATTGTGGGAAGTCGAACAGCAACCTTTTCAAATATCAATTTTCTACCCTCCCTCAATAGGTTATACAGAAGTTCTCCTCCAAGTTTAGGATTTGTTTTATTTCTAAAAATTCCCAACCAGCAGATTGTAGACCAGCAGTAGGAACTGACAAGGTATAGTATGTAACAATCATTAGAGGCTGAATTCCCCAACTCTTGATTTAAAATATACCAACTGCCCCCTTATCCTACCCATACAGCCTACACTGTGGCAACCCTGTTCCAGAAAGTCTGCCTGCCCCCACTAATCCAAAATTCAGCTTCATAAGTCTCATTTTGTGGAACCTGTTCCCCAAGTTCTTGATACAAAGAACTGCAATGTCATTGATAACCCCAGAAATTCCACAAGGTCCCCTTATCAGCCATTAAAATTATTTTAAAATAGGTATAGTAATTTAAGAACGTCTCCCTTTTCCAGCTGGATTTGACTAAGAGCAGTAATTTGACCTACATGTATACACGCCAAGATTGTGTTATAAAGGATAATTACCTATTTATTTATCAGATTTCTAGACTTAAAAATAAATGTTGGAGGGGGTGGACTGAGAAATTGAGGTCATACTTGAAGATTCAACTCACTTAGAGAAATTAAAACATATAATCAATTACTGATTAGACACTAACGATGATAATGAATACCGGAGCCTACAGTTCAAACAAGCAATTAGGGTTGATACCAGAAGGGTAAACAATTCACAAGTGGGCCCACTGCTCTTCTGAATGGAGCATGGCCCAGGGCCCTCACACTGTGTCAGTCTATCCCCAACCTATAGTAACTCCCATGCCATGCCACTTCCTCCCAGGTGCAGTGGCACTGACGCAGGCTTATCTTTTATGGGCATCACTTCTTCCTCTGGGTAATTTGGAAAAAACACTTGTTTTACTACACAGTGTAGAAAGTAAAATAGGAGCTACAATTAAACTTGGAACTAGCTAGGATATGACCTCTCACTGAAAGGCAAAGGCACTATTTCAATCAACAAAGTTGCAGTGTGTTAAAAAGGTCCCTGACGCCAAGCCAAGAACATGAATTAGTTTGGCTAGAGAGAAATGAGCCCGTTCATGAGATTAATGAGGCAAACAAACTTCTTTAACAAAAATTAAAACTACACCAAAAATACAATGGCATCTTGGCTTTTACCTCCCTTGCTGACTTAACATATGACTAAAAACTCTTAGTTGTTCCAAACTTTAGCGTGCATCAGACCCCACCCCCTGCAAGATGTGTTAACATACAGATTGGAGAACCCACCTCCACAGTTTCTGAGGTGGATCTGAGGTGGGTCCGAGAATCTGCATTTTAAACAAGTTCCCCGTTATTCGTGAAGGGATCACACTTTGAGAATCACTGTCCTAGCTTATCTATTACATGGTGTGTGTAAAGGTGAAAGGATGCTTATTTTTCTGTGGGGAACATTCCCTCAATGACATTAGAAAGCTGCACTATGAAAGGATCCTTCAGGAAATGCCCACACTTTGCCTTGATATTGGGAATTTACTATCCGATGACCTTTCATCTATAGATTACAAACCTCTCTGGACTTTGAGACCTTCCAAAGAAAGGAGAGAAACTCCCCTAGCCTAGGAACCATCTGACCTGTAATAACATTCATCCCATTCCCTAGAGGTACAAATTCTAAAGTAAGACTCACCTGGGTTCAAAACTTGACTCTTTCACCTATTAAACCGTGAGCCCTTGGGTAAATTACTTAATCTCTGAGCCATTATTTCCTCATCTGCAAAATGAGGATAATAATAACAGTACCTATACTCCGTAGTGTGGCTGCAAGAATTCAATGAAAAATAATAATATATCTAAAGCTCTTAGCCCCAACTCACAGAAAACTCAGTAAACGTGAAGGCTATCATGCCTGGTCCTTGCAGAAGACTTCTAGAATTCTCTGTCTAGATCACCTGTAATGCAGGAACTCTTCCCCCACGAACTCCTACCTACCCAGATTTTTCAACAAGATGTCAAGATACAAGAGAGAGCATTCTCCTGGGCAAACACCATTCACACTCCTCTTGGGTTTCTTGGTCCTCCTGCATCCCTGTCTATGCTCCCTCCTCATGTGCTGTCAGACCCCTTCACCGAGTGTACTTTTACGGACATCCCCCAGGTACCCTCAATTCTGTCATCACTGTTCAAAAAAACAGTCTTTCTGGACAGGCATGGTGGCTCACACCCGTAATCCTAGCACTTTGGGAGACCAAGGAGGGAGGATTACTTGAAGCCAGGAGTTCAAGACCAGCCTGAGCAAGAGCGAGAGCCCATCTCTACAAAAAATAGAAAAATTAGCCAGGTGTGGTGGCATGTGCCTGTAGTCCCAGCCACTCGGGAGTCTGAGGGAGGAGGATTGCTTGAGCCCAGGAGTTTGAGGTTGCAAACTATGATGATGCCACTGCACCCCAGCCTAAGCAAGAGGGTGAGATCCTGTCTCAAAACAGCAGCAGCAAAAACCCCCAGTCTTTCTGAACAAGGAAAGGTGTGGCCCATGATTAATTCAGCCAACCAAACATAGGCAAACTGTCACACCATCTGAACACACGTGTTTCCTTTGAAATTTGTGTTAACGCACATTCTCTCCTTTTAACAAATTTGCTTCATTTTAATAACATTTTTATTATAAAATACATAAATTATAAAATTAAGATCACTAGTCATTCTGTCATCCAAAGATAATCACTATTAGTACTCTGATGAATGTTACTACACTCATGTATTTATGAATGTGGGATCACATTATTTATATATATATTTAACATGTATATTTACAACCCCTGGTCTCCATCACTAGGCCATGTGCAGGGACAGCACTGTTGGATGATAAAGCTAAGAGAATTATTACCTAATAAACTTACAGACTGACTTTCTTAATCAGAGAAAAAACATTTCTATTCATTTTATGCACATTCTAATATTGGTGAGCAGTTGGTCCATAAGCCCTTTCCTTTTTACTCCAATGTAGCTGAAACATTTTTTCCCCGCTTTCATTTTAATAAGAAATTTAACTGTCAATGAAATTAAATGAAATCAGAATATACTTTATACACATTCCCCAGGGCCTCAAGATTGTAAGAGCATAATTTTAAACTTTTTTTTAATAAATCAGAGGAAGAATTAAGGCTTATATAAATTATTCACTATGTTTTCCTTCTTCATTCACAGCAGGGAGAATGCAGGGGGCTGAGAGCAGTGGTGAGGAAGACAAATGTAAGCCTTACACTGCACATTTTAATTAGTTAACATTGTTGAAGAATCAAAGACCTTGTGTGAGATAAATTCCAACTCTTTCTATTTGCACTGTGTATCTCAAAAGGTTCTTATAAAACTGCCCATTGTCAGTGTAGGAATTACCTTTCCAATACCAAGCATTCAACTCCAGAAAAACGTACAGTTATGGCCTTTACATCTAGCCCTGCTTTCTCCAGTGCTGGAAGTGTGTAACTCTTGAGGACTGTAACTGCAGAGAGGGAACCCTTCTGCGCCCTCTAGCCAGCCCCTCCAAGTTTGTGTCTTCTGCTTCTCATTTCTCACTAATTGCCTCAAAGCATGTGATCTTCCTTCTCATCTTGGGAGAACAAATATTACTAGGAAATATGCAGAAAAGATGATATATACTATCTAGAGAAAAACGAACTCATATATCCCTCTTAAAAAATTAAATTATTTATCACCTCTCATATCAATTCATACCTGGGTGGACCCAGTCTGCCACTGTGTCATACAAAGATAAGGCAATTGCCCAACCCAAAGAGACTAGCAGGGCATACCCATCATGTCTCACTGCTAAGTACACATTTTCTCTGAATGTCCCAGTGCCTCAAATTTAAAATCTTGTCTGCTCAAGCCCACCTCCCCCTCTTGATTTCTATATTACACTTAATAAAACAACAGCAGCACCCTTCTCCCAAGATCCCCTAGTTCAGGATCACTGAGCTACTTTCGATTATTCTCTTCCTTACCTTTGCTAGGTTTGCATATCCAGTCACCAACTCAACAAGTCCTCCTGTTTCTTCTCTCTTCACAATATCCCTCCCATCTGTCTTTTTCTTTCAGCTTGCTCAGCCAGTATCCTAGTTCAGGCCCTTATTACCCAACACCTAAACATATCCACAGCCTCTTAACTGGCCTCCCCCACACGTCAGTCCATTTCATCCACGGCCACTTGTTTTGATAATCTCTCTCTGATGATCAGAAATTCAGAAGACTACAGAATAAAATATGAATATCTTTGTCCACCAATCAAGATACTCCGTGGTTCCAGCCCCATCTCTGGCCTAGCAAAACTGGTCTATTCTACTCCTGGGGCACATTATATAGATTTATGTTTCCAAACTACCCTTGAAACCTTTTACTGTATCTGGAGTATCTTCCCACTTTCTCACTCTCCTCCTCTTCCTTGAATTCTATTTATACCTGAGTGCCCAGCTCAAACTCAACCTCTTCTATGAAGCCATCAGAAAGGCTACTAAGTGCTTGCCTCTGCATTCTCATTCATTCAAAAAATATTGACTTCCTATGATGTGCAAGGCACTAGGCTAGTTGTTGTGGATGAGGTGATAAAAAAAAAACATAGACATTGTTCCTGTTGTTATATTTTCCTCTCCCTGTCAGTCTTATTCTGCACCAATTAGGTATAAACCTTTGAGGGTCTGACTGTATCTCATACATATTCTTTTTATCCTCCAGAGCTCTACTCCTAGCATAGTGTCAGGCATGCAGCAAATATTCAGTAAATGTTTGCTGATTGATTTTTGATTGGCAATTATAGATCCAATCTACACATACACACACACATACTCTCTCTCTCTCTCACCCAGACCTGCCTGTGACAGTAGCTATTCACACATCTAAGCCAACTGGCTCATATCTGAAGAGACTAACCTTTATTAACACTATGCTCCAAAATCAACTGGGCTAACTGACCACCTGACCAAGAACAATAATTGTCTTTCCCATAGAGAATGTGACAGTTTGCTTAGGCACTGACAGCATTTTGTGAAACTGTGATACACAAGAGGAAAAGGCATACTTCTGAATGGCAACAAGACAGGGTACAGGTGGTCTTTGCCTTCATATGTCTAGGCAACAAAACATGGGTTTGGTCAAAGAGTTCCACTCAATTAATGCCTTTGATATTCCTTATAGACTTATAACCATTTCATCTCATATAAACTTAAGAGGTATGCAAAATATCTGTCAAGCATCCAAAGTGTGCATCATCAATTCAGCAAACATTTACCAAATACCAAGAACAGACACAGACAAGAGAAAGCATGGGCTGTGGAACTAAGAAAACCTGAGTTTGATTTCTAGATTTATTACTAACTAGTTGTGTGGGAAGACATCTGACCTTGCTCAGTTTTGGTTTCCTGCTCTGTAAATACAAGGATAGGGCCACCTAGCACACACCTACTTTGCTTTGAGAAGTAAATGAGATAATACATGTGAAGTACTTGGCACAAAATAGATGTGCAGTGAGTGGTAAGCTGTTGCTGCTGCTGCTGAAGGAGAAGATTGACAGGCAGTAGTGGTATCTGCAGTGTTGGGCACTGTGTTAGCACTGCTGCATTTCCAGCAAGAAAGACAATCTCAAGGGAGGCCTTAACATAGCAAGAGAAATAAGATGAATACGTAAAACTGTCTTATGCCTTGGAATTGTGTGTCATTAAAGTCTAAATAATATGGAAACTCAGATGTTTCAATGACATCACAAGTAACATTATCCGAAGACATTTATTAAGTAAAATATTCATCTCCAGCCACCCTCATGTCACAGTCATTTGGTGCTTTCAACAATTCAAACTGTTTTTGGGGGATACAGAACAATGGTAGCACATTTAACTGCACTCTTTTACCCTGAGATAAACAGCTTGTAAACTGCTAGAAGGCCACTACTATTCCGAAAACCAATGTTTGTTCTTTAGGGAAGGTGATGCTGAGAATCCAAAACCAATGTAAGAATTCAGCTCCTACGCAGGCCATTGTAAAGAGGACGCACCTAGGACACAGTAGACACACAAATGTTTGCTGAACTTAAGAATGAGTGTCAGTTACAGTGGACTTGTATCTCCAGTAATATAACACCTGGGATATCAGTGCAGTAAATGTTACTATAAATAAGAGTTTTCAATCTTTAGAATCAGAGAAGGAAATGGGGCAAATACAAATGCCCAGTTTCCATCTCTCCTGAGAACAAAGAGAAACTGAAGAGTATTGAAACAGAAACTGGCATTCACTCTCAAACATGTGCCACTGTCACCTCCACCCCTTTCCTCCTCAGTCTTGGGGGAAGTACAGTGTGCATAGTTTAGTTGAATGGGTTTCAAGTTCATAAAGGAAGTCAAGGATAAATGCCAAAATAAAGCTCTCCTCTCAAGAAGATATTACATTTAAGTACTTTAGCACGCAAATTCCACTGAAGAGCAGGGAGAATCAGAGACATTGCAAAAAGCAAAAGTACCGTTAAGAGATACGTGTCCAGCACCGTCCTCTGCTTTCTGAAGACTGGCAACTATCCCTTCCCTTACCCCATGTAGCAGTATCTGAGAAGCACAGAGAAGGCTGAAAAAGCTGTGGATGACCTTACTAGAATTTCATGCTTACTTATACTTGTGACTTAGAGCCAGTACCCATGCTTCCAATCTCTCAGAAGTCACCCATAAATCAGCAAATGAGACAACTGCTGCAAATAGCACAATTTCTCATGAGCAAAAATCCTGGCTATGTTGTTAGATTTTTTTTGTAGTTAATAGAGAATAGTAAAATCTGTTTTAACATTTCATCATGAAAATTTCTTAACTTACACAAAAATAAAGAGATGGTATAATGAACCCAGCTTTAACAGTCAGCAACATATGCAAATCGCTTCATCTATACCCTACCCGCTGGATTATTTTAAAGCTAAACCCAGATATCATAACATCTTATTTATAAATACTTCAGTATGTAAATGATAGATTTTTTTTTTAAAAAAAAAATCACAATACCACTATCATGTATTAACAATGACAAGCAATTCCTTTATATTAACAAATATGACCTCGCAGTATTCAAACTTCTCCAATTGTCTCATAACCTCATCATCTTTTTACAACTGGTCAATAATTGAATGTTCACAATGGAAAGAAACTTAGAGATTACATAGTTCAATTTCTACCCAATATGACCCGAACTCCGTGAGAGCAATACTTCAGCTGAGACATGTCCTCTAGAAACTGTGCATTTCGTGGAAGACACAAATATTCAACTCATCAGTTGTTTCTTTTTTCCCCTCTGTATGTTATTTTACCATCTTTTATAATTACATTCTTTAAAAAATTAAAAACAACAGCTTTATTGAGATATAAGTCACATACCATAAAATTCACCCATTTAAAGCATACAATTCAATGGTTTTTGGTACATTCACAAGGTTGTGCAGCCATTACCTGCTATCTAGCTTCAGAACATTTCCATCATCCCAAAAAGAAACCCTGTGCCCATTAGCAGTCACTCCCTATGCCCTCTGCCCCAGCCCCTGGCAACCATGCATTGGGGCTTTCTGCTTCTGTGGATTCTCCCTTTTCTGGACATTCTTACTTCACTCTCAGACTGTTTAAAATTGTTTGAGGGTCTGCTGCCCCCCTCCAACCAAGGCAGGAACTTCCGTGAGAGGGTACTAAGAATATCTGACAGGTACTTGCGGGAACAAGATTCCCTAGTAGGCTCTCCCCACTAATTTGGGAGCAAAGGATCAGCTGTTTCTCTTTGCTTTAGCTGTTTAGAAAGCTGAGGGTTAAATTTGTTGCACAACTTTTATAACTGTGTGGCATATTGTCATACACACCTCTGACCAAACTTTCTCTTTGTCCTCACTTCAGTGTTCTACCTTAATTTTTTTTTTGTTTTGTTCATTTTTATTTTTCTTATATTTCAAGTACTTTTGTACTTTATCTCAAATACTTTTTTGGAACCAGTAAGGATTTAAATTAAATGTATAACATTTCTCTACAGACATTCTGATACTATCTTATTATGTCTTACAGTCTAGGAAAATCTCTTTAATTTGGGTATGATTATTCTTTTTCATGATGGATGCCTAGGATGATATTTCCACAAATATGGTCCTAGGACTCCAACTACAGAAGAAAAATAAATGTATAAAAGGTGACCTGAATAAGGATGTGTGAAATTTATCCCTGTATACACAAAAAAGAGGTGTATGTGAGGGGCAGGATTTGTGAAGAAAAGTCGGTGATTCAATGGTTTAGAGGGCTGAACCTAACAGAGTTAGGGGAAATAGGAGAGAAGGCAGAGGTATCACTCTGATGCCTACGTAACACATTGCTGCATTTACCGTGAGGTGCACGTGTCAACTTCGGAGAACAAGAACGACAGCTTTACTGCTGGAAGTGTGACGTACTCATCTCCATCCTAAATGATAACTATTTAGAACATTTTACTTGGTGGTATTGGTTGCTTTACTCTTGCCAAAAGAAAAACATCCTGTGCAGAGTAACATTAAAGCTCAGGCTTTCCCAAGGAAGGACCTCACAGACAGAGGACGTTAATTCCTCCCTTGACAGAGTTCAACAAAACTCTTCCTGCACTCAGGGATGTAATGATTAATCGACTAATTGGGACTCGAGTCTTCTTTGTATGTTCCAACCCTACACATTAATTGAAATATTTCCATTGCAACAAAAACACTTTGGTTTGGATTTAAACAGTACTGAATGACAATATGCAAGTGTGTTTCAGAATATGAAAGCACAGTTTAGCAAAGTAACAGTTCCTGCAATAAATCCAAGGGGCACATAGTAAAAAAAAATGTGTTATTCTAGGGTTCATGGCTACCTGACAGCTAGAACAAGGGACTTGGATTTCCATTTCAGGTCATAACTGCAGTAGATATTCCACCCTCCTTTGTGGTATTAGCAAGCTTGCATGAAGAAAAATTTGCTTGTTATTTATTGTTTGTTTTGTTGGGGTTGAATGTGTGTATGTTAGGTTTTAACGTGAAGAAGAAACACAAATGTGAGAAATATCATGTCTGAGAAAAATTATGTTTTCGTAGTATTTGAATATCAGTCAAATCCCTGGAAGAAGGTTGGATATAATAATAGAAGTGAAGGTGATAATTGTAACTTGTACTGGCTGCATTCTATTTCAGTGACTGCTGTAGGAGAAAGCAGCATATGGGTGGGCAATTTAAGAATCACATAGCTATTTTCTTAATAATAGTCAACAGATTAATTTTATCCAAGTGCTTTAAAACAGCAGTTCCCAACCTTTTTGGCAGCAGGGACTGGTTTGGTTTCATGGAAGACAATTTTTCCACAGCCGACGGGTAGGGGATGGTTTCGGAATGATTCAAGCACATTACATTTATTGTGCTGTCAAACCTAACGATAATCTGTATTTGTAGCCCCTCCCCAGAGCTAGCATCAGTGCCTCAGCTCCACCTCAGATCATCAGGCATTAGATTCTCATAAGGAGCCCGCAACCTAGATCCCTCACATGTACAGTTTACAGTAGGGTTCATGCTCCTGTGAGAATCTAATGCTGCCACTGATCTGACAGGAGGTGGAGCTCAGGCAGTGATGTGAGTGATGGGGAGCGGCTGTAAATACAGATGAAGCTCCTATGCTCTATCATTTGCATGCAGCTCACCTCCTGCTGTGCAGCCAGTGCCTAACAGGCCATGGATCCAGACCGGTACCAGTCCGTGGTCCGAGGGTTGAGACCACGGCTTTAAAAGTACATACAACACAGAACAATCTGCACCAGCCATTCTCAGCTCCACCAAAACCTCCCATCCTCAAGATGAACCAATCTCCTGGTTTCTCCAACAGTGTTTTAGCAGGCTATTTGTTTTTTTTTGGAAGAAGGTTTCTCTGGGTTTCTCTCCCTAGATTGTGGTTCTCAAGCCTGGATGCATGTTAGAATCACCTGGATAGCTTTTTTTATTAAACAGCTAAGCCCACTGCAGAGATTCTAATTTAACTAGTCTGGGATTGAGCCCAGCCACTAGTATTTTTAAAAAGCTCCCCAGTGATTCAAATGTGAGCCAGGGTTGAGAATCAATGGTCTATGCAGACACCTCATCTTTCTACACTAACTCGTATCTTTTATTTTTTCATTTCAAAATAAGTTTTTTCTTCCTTCGAGGCTAGATCTCCTCCATGCAATGTATCAAAATCATCCTACCTTAGCAGGTCCCTAGTCATTTAACCATTCTAGACACACTTCTAATATTAAAGGTTTTGTATTCCTCTTGTGACTCAGCGTTTATGGCTACATTCAGCATCACATTCAGCATCGTATTCATAATGTAACCACTATGTTTGTTTGTTGCTAAGGCTCGTGTTTAAGTTACAGGCTTGTCTTATCTCCCTTGTTTGATTCAGCAGATGATTTTGGACTGCTTATTATGTGACAGTCACTACATTCAAAACCTGTGGAGGCTGTAAAGATGAAAAATCACTCTTGTAGCTGTACCTGCAGTCAAGGAACTTAAAATCCAGAATGAAGATAACACAGAAATGAATAATGACAACAACATATAGAATATAAAGTCTATAAGAGACATCCAAGATGTACTAGACCTGCGGTCCCCAACCTCTGGACCATTACCAGTCCGTGGCCTGTTAGGAAACGGCCACGCAGCACCACCTGAGCTCCACACCCCACTCCTCTCACTCACGACACCCTACCCTCCATCCCCAGTCTGTGGAAAAATTGTCTTCCATGAGACCAGTCCCTGGTGCCAAAAAGGTCGGAGACTGCTATACTAGACCACTCAGCTGTAGAGCTAAGACATGTATCAAAATGTCAACAGTGAGGCCGGGCGCAGTGGTTCACGCCTGTAATCCTAGCTCTCTGGGAGGCCGAGGCGGGCGGATTGTTTGAGCTCAGGAGTTTGAAACCAACCTGAGCAAGAGCAAGACCCCGTCTCTACTAAAATTAGAAAGAAATTAATTGGACAACTAAAAATATATACAAAAAAAAGCCAGGCATGGTGGCGCATGCCTGTAGTCCCAGCTACTCAGAAGGCTAAGGCAGGAGGATTGCTTAAGCCCAGGAGTTTGAGGTTGCTGTGAGCTAGGCTGATGCCACGGCACTCTAGCCCGGGCAACACAGTGAGACTGTCTCAAAAAAAAAAAAAAAAAAAAAAAAAGTCAACAGTGGTTATCTCTAAGAAGCTGGGTTAAGAATTTTGTTTTTGTGTTTTTCCAAGTCTTATATAAGGGATATGTGGTGAGAAATACTGTCTAAAAAAGGTGAAATCAGTTTGAAGTAGGTAGGTGGAGAAAGGGCATAAGCAAAAACAAAGCACCAAATATATTTGGGGATAGTGAGTAGTTCCATTTTGCTACACCACACATGGAGTGCAAGGCAGGAGAGAACGGGGTGAGGTTAGAGAGACTGTGGCACTATTGCAAAGACCTTTAATGTTAGAGGGAGGATTTGTAATCAGCAACTGAGAGCCACCGAAGATTTTTTTCAAAAGTACACTTCATTAGTATAAAAACAGCACTTTTCTAAAAAAAAAAAAAAAAAAAAAAAAAAAAAAACCGGTATTATATGTTCATTGTATATATAATTGAAAAAGATTAAAAATCACAAAGTAAATAAAAGTTATCACCAGGAAGCTCATCACTCAGAAAAAAAAAAACATTGTTAATATTTTGGCACATTTCCTTTCCGTCTCTTCTCTATGTATATAGTTATGGAATATTTTTGAGCAGGACTATGACGTCATCAGGGCTAAGCTTTAGGAAGACTGGGTTACGAGATATCCTAAGTATTAATACAAAGTGGCTTCCTCACATACATTCACAGCTTTTCCTGCTTATGTTTCTGCACCTGCATGAGTTGGAAGAGGATCTATTTCATGCAGACCCACAAATACATCCCAAGGGGCAAGTGGAACCTGAGGGGAAAGCCCAAGACTGAAGCCTAGGGAGAAGCATTCTTAATATTCAGCAAAACAGAAGACTTAGATGCAGGTGAAGAGTCCAATCTGCAAAGCACCAGCAGATGTCAGGAAGGGAAGTCTTATCTTGGGAAGGGAGATCGTTTCGCAGGATTGCAGAAAGCTTTCTGGTGACCATCTTCACCACAATTCCCAGTAGGGAAATTCCTAAAAATAGGCAATGATGGCCTCTTGTATATGATAATTATTTTATGATAAAACAGCTGATAGTATGATAGCTACTGCCTGTTTGTCAGAAATCATGTTGACTCTGAGATCACAGCCTCAAGAAGAGGTTGACCTGTGTCAAAATTCACTGACAGGCTTTATTTGCCAAGTCAGTTCTCACAGCACTCAGCCTTGCTCCCTGCTTGGAGACAATGGGGCTCTGTGAAGGAGCAGAGGCCAAAATCTGGAAGGACACTGGCATGCCTCTTCTACCCCCACGAGGTGTTTATTATTTTGCTTCCAAATAGACCGAATCCAATGTTTTATTTCCTCCCCCTTTTCCCTTTTGCTAATTTTAACTCAATTTCAAATTAATATTTTTCAAGAGATAACTTACTTAATTCCCAGCTCCTCCTACCCGTGTATGACTTAGGAATGAACGTAAGCACAAAACATCTTGTGATAGCCTCAAAATAGAAAGCAAGTTTAAAGTTTTATTTTTCTGTCCCAAAGCTGCCAAAGCTCTGGCGTGTTTTAACTTCTGCTCCACACACTGTTTCCCCCTTCCCTCCCTCCCGTCCAGCTATATTTAGTAAAGCCCAAATAAAAGGGATACATGCAAAGCAAAATTAAATATAGTTTCTTTGAATCAGTCAACCTCAGAGTTAAAGCTCATACGAAGAACACAGATACACTAACGAGAAGTACTGTCCTTCTCCAGAGACAGCTCACACAGCCTCACCTGTTTCGCCAAGTGGCAGGTGTACCTAGGAAGGCAAACACACCATCTCCCCCTCCTCAATCTTGGACCACTCATTCCCCTGCCTGCTCCCACGCTGCCCCCCCATTGCCACTCCCACCTCCGCTCTCCATTTCTAGATGTCAATGTGCCTACATCACACTTTACTCTTTGTCTGCACCGAGAAGGAAAAGAGAAAAATTGACAAGAGCACATCTGAATGAAAAGCGGCACGGAGAAGCGCTGGAGGACCAAGAGATTATAACCAAGCTACTCCGGCCAGCTACATGGCTGCTTTGCACAACACACTTCCACCTCAGGTGATTTACTTTAAACTTATCTTTGGCTTTTGTTGACTGAAAGAAATTCTATGGGACTGGAGAACCAGGAAGACACCCTGGTTTTGGTTTTCTAATAGGGATGATGAGACTACAACAGCAAGAAGAGTTTGGGGGAAAAGTTCTTGTCCTTAGGGCAGCAAAGGTGTAAACCTAAATACAGAACATCCCAAAAGAGGGAATGGGGTGGGTTTACGGAGCAGGGATTGTGGGCATGGATATAGGAATGTCACCAAATGCAACTTTTCCCATACAGAAGTACTGGATTCCCTCCTCCCTGTCTCAAAACCAAACACACAGGTAACAGGAAATGTGGAGGTCCTAAGAACCTATGGCTGGGCAGCTAACTTATCCTTCACACAGTGCTTTCACCTAAATGGAGCACGTGTTGCCATACATGACCACTAAGTACATTTAATTCTACTACCAAAGAGGAAGCTACTATTAAGTCTAACTGTATAGCAATAAAGATTGTATACTCTCTATTTAGACAATATCATCAGACAAAGCCTCAAATTTATTTGCCACTACATTAAGGCAAAACAACCCTATATTTTAAAATATTTTAGATGTGATGATCTAGAACATGGGTCAGCAAAGCATAGCTGATAGGTCAAATCCAGCCAGCCACCTGTTTTTGTACAGTCCACAGCTAAGAATGTTTTCTTTTTTCACTTTTTTTAAATGGTTGGAAAAAAATAAAAAGAAGAATATTCTATGACATGTGAAAATTATACAAAATTCAAATTTCAGTGTCCATAAATAAAGTTTTATTGGAACACAGCCACGCTCATTCATTTACATATTGTCTACGGCTGCTTTCGCAGAGTTGAATAGGTACAAAAGGGGCCATATGGCCTATAAAGCCAAAAATATTTACTAATTGGCCTTTTATAGAAAAAGTTTGCCAACCCTGGTCTAAAGAAACATGTTTGGTGTGAAAAATACCTTTTACTTATTTATACTTTATAGTGTTTCCAGGTACATTCACACCTATTACTTTCATTTCATCTTTACTCCATGTCTGTGAATCAGGTAAGCAGGAATTATTATACCTTGTTTAGAGATGAGAACACAGAAATTTGAAAATGAACTTGCCCAAGGTCACGATGCCGCTAAATGGCAAGGCCAGGGCTACACCCCAGTTTTCTGACCTACATCTTGAGGCGTTCATATTACACAATTTCTTGGGCGTCTACCAACTGTGGCTGCCCACAGTCTTTCAAACATTCTCTCCATATTTAATAGTTTACCATAGTATAAAATCCATCCTTCCTAAAATAGGATTGAAAACAAACTTCCCAGCCCCACTTCCTGCTAGGATAGAGACACATTATAGTGAACTCAGTGGCTTCTCATTTTGGCAGAGGCAGCTCTGGGGGAAGCTTGTAGGTGGTGGCACAGGCAGCGGCTCCACTGGCAGACCAGTTCTGTGTCATTCAAAGAAGCTCGACCTGGAGTCTCTTTCTTTAGCCTGCCCAACAATTCTGTGGTCTCTCTATATACCTCAATACACTCTTTTCTGCTTGATCTACCTAGTGTGGATTCTGTTCTCCACAACTATGATCACAGACCAATACAAGTTCAGAAAAAATCCTTATAATACTATAATGTTTCCTAAACACTTCTGGAACGACTTTCCACCAACATTATTATCTTCCAAAATATGACTCCAATTCCGTAAGATGTTACTCTTAAAAAAGGATTCTGTAATTAAATAAATAAAATTATGAAAGTTCAACAGATTTCTTCACTGCAAGACTTCTGAGAGCCTTAAAATGCACATGTGCTTCAGAAATCTCCAAGAAAGGGACAAGTATGCAACTTCTGAAAAACTTATTTGACCACCAAACCATTTTTTAATAAATCTCACCAGTATAGTAATAAATATAGGGAAATATTGATCAACATATCCTTTACTTAGAAAAAATGCTTATAAAATATTTTTAAAATAAAGCTTCTGGAATAAGGAATACAATTCTGGAATATGTTAGGAGAAATTATAGAATGTATTAGAGTAAAAAAACACTTTCATACACTGCTGGTGGGGATATATGTAGGTAAAACCTTTTGGGAAAGCAATTTGGCAATAATTATCAAGTGCCTTAATCTTTATATTATTCTTTCATCGAGTAATTCCACTTCTAAGAAATTATCTTTAAAAAATAAACCAAAATGTGGACAAATATCAGATCCTCAGTCCTTATGTATACCTTCGTGACTTTATGCAAAAGAAAAAAAATTCTCAGGGGCTGTTTCCTCTTTCTACTCAGGTAATATACGAAGAACTTCCTTATGATGGAGGGAAAAGAGACAAAGGGGCTTTTATATTCTTAGTGGCATCGTAACACTATATAAACATTTATTTAGCTCTTTACCTTCTACAGAAAAATGAAGAAAGTAAGTTGAAAACTTTCCCAAGAAGATCTCTATTGTTAATTAAAACGTCCCAGGTCAGATGCATGGCATCCCCACAAATGAAGCAGTGAGAAGATCCCTGGGTGACACAAACGTGTAATTAGAGGTATTATGATGCTGAGCCAACCTGAGGGCTGATGACAAACCACAAACCTTTGGGATAGTTTTTTTTTTCTTTTGAGACAGAGTCTCACTCTGTCACCCAGACTAGAGTGCAGTGGCATCATCATAGTTTACTGCAATCTCAAACTCCTGTGCTCAAGCGATCCTCCTGCCTCAGTCTCCCAAGTAGCTGGGACTACAGGTGCATGCCACCATGCCCAGCTAATTTTTTAATTTTTTGTACAGACGGGGTCTTGCTACATTGCTCAGGCTGGTCTGGAACTCCTGACCTCAAGCGATCCTCCTGCCTTGGCCTCTCAAAGTGCCTAGGATTACAGGAATGAGCCACTGGGCCCAGCCTTGGTACAGATTTTCACTGAAGGATTCAGGTCAACTTGGTAAAGAATAAGATGATGATGATAAATAAATGTAGGTTAAACTTTTTAAAAAGTTAACCTAAATATTTTCAAAAGGTCATTTAATATTACTTAAATACAGTTATTTAAATTATATTTTAAATATGTATATATATATTTAACATATAAAGAAGTAATATCAATTTTAAGTATGATTCTGTGGAAGACTGAAGGGAGCTTCAAATGCAGCAATTTGTAGGTTCAGATCATGTGACTAAGGCAGCAATGCCCTCTAGCGGTGGAGTATCACACTTTCACTTTGAGGCTTTTGATAGATCAATAAGCGCCTTTGAAATGCTGAATCCACAAATAATAGTTATGAAAAGACAGCAAACATTTCTAAGAACCTGTAACTCTTAAATGGTGAAGGCCATGACTAAATAAGGGCATTCAGTTTAAAGTCCATTCCTTGATTTGCTCTCAAGTCCATTTTACAGACAGAGAAACCATAATCTTGAAAGATTAGAATCTATTTCATCTTTGTCACAAAAATACATGAACCAAGAAGTCTGTGTCTCTGTCATGCTTTCTGCCTATTAGGCAAAACCCACAAACTAAGAATGAACAAACCATCTTTTCATATTTTATCTCAAACAAAGTGCCAACTGCCTATAGTGGCAGCCACTGCAGTCGTCTTTCCAAAGTTTGGCCCCTGTGGACAATAGGCCCACACAAACCGGTAATGTCCAAGAAACCCTGGAAGGGAAACAGCCCCTGATATTTCTCCATGTCCTCTCAGTAAGCAGAACGGGGAGACAGTCTCCCTCTTAGGCTCAGATGTCAATAGAAGCCATGTCTCACAGTGGTGGGTGTGTAATTTATATCAGAAAATGAAGTCCCTGGCCGGTTGTGGTGGTTCACGCCTGTAATCCTAACACTCTGGGAGGCTGAGGCGGGAGGATCTCTTGAGCTCAGGAGTTTGAGACCATCCTGAGCTCTGATCAAGAGCGAGATCCTGTCTCTACTAAAAATAGAAAAAAATTAGCTCGGTGTGGTGGTGCATGCCTGTAGTCCCAGCTACTAGGAAGGCTATGGCAGGAGGATCGCTTGAGCCCAGGAGTTTGAGGTTGCCGTGAGCTAGGCTGACACCACTGCACTCTAGCCCAGGCCACAGAGCAAGACTCTGTCTCAAAAAAAAAAAAAGAAAGAAAAAGAAGAAGAAAATGAAGACTTTACCCTGTTCTGCAGCAGCACACTGCATAGTTAGGATTCAGAATCAGACATCAGGACCAGCCAACCCTAGGGAGCATATGTGGTGATATCCAGGAAACTCTCTAGTTCTATAAGGGAAAACGGGATGTTGTGGGAGGCAAAACCAGAGAACAGAGATCCACCATGTTGGTGTGAGGAATAGTAGTGGGTCGTATTTGCAAAGGATTTTATACATTGCAAGATATTTTCACAAATATCTCATCTGTTGCTTTAGTTATGGCCCTGTAGGCCTTTACCCCAAGTAACAGATTAAGAAGACGAGAAGTTGAATGGCATGTTTGTGTAACCTGACAAGTTAGTAGCAGGCTCAAGACATACCCAAAGATCAACTGTGTTTCCCAGCACCTGTGACTCCTAAGTGGGAAGTGCCTTAATTACCAGCAAGCATAAACTATGAAAGGAGGAGCCCCAATAGACAGTCACAGAGCAGCAGAAAAAGAATGTAACAGATGATGTTGTAGAAAGGCTTTTGAAAATCCAAAGAATAGTCACAGAACTTAAAAAGCAAAGAAGCCTGAGACCATTTAAAATAGGGAAAAAATAGACCTACAAAACTTGAAAAGAGCCTAAGGTAACCACTGTATTATAATAAAAATATATCAGACTCTGTTAAAGAAGTAGAAAATCAAGAAATCCATTTTAGAAAGAATGTTACCCAAAACTACCAAAACCTTTGCTTAAGGAAGTAAACTTTCCACTTTCCAAAAACCTAGATAACCAAGGTTCTGGCTATTTAAAGTATCTTCCCAACAATTTCAATCAATTAATCAATGTTTTTCTTCATCCTACACTCTCATTTTTCCTTCTGTTTACTTACAGTTTGTATACGTAGTCTTGTTCTCTGAGTTTTTAAAAAGGTACTTTTCAAATCCTATGAGCTTATTTGCAATGCAAAATTTATTCTTGTTAATGAAAGAAAACAATGGAACTGGAAAAGTATAGGACCTGTAATAGACACATTTTTGAGACTCTGCAGCTCACATTGCCTCTTCGTTCACAGGGGTGGGGCCCTGGAGGCGGGGCTTAGATCCTGGAACCCTGTTCCTGTGGCCGTACCTGACTGGATCAGGAGTGGACTGTCCCAAACAGAATCAGTCAGAAACTTCCTCACAGCAATTCCTTTTGCTTAAGTTAACTTGATTCTATTTCTATTACTCAGAACCAAAAAGCTCTAAATAATACATTTTATGTATTTATGTCGTTTATTCTCTGCTTCTCCACACTAAACTGTTTAGAAGGGCTGAGATTTTTGTGTTTTGTTCACTGTTATAGTCCAGGTGTCTAGAACAATGCCTGGCCCATAGTAGATACTCAAAAGCGTTTGTTGTATAATGAATTTCATGAGCCTTTCTTAAAAAAGAGTTTTCCCCATTTTAAGTTTTATTCAGTGTACACGTTCGATTTGCTGAAGAGAGAGGGCTCAGCCCTGCAGTTTGATCTTTACCATCCTTCCACACAGTATCTGAAAGATTTTCAAATTGATCCTTTCCCAAATAACTACTTTTCATGCTTATGTATCTGAAAGGTTCTCATTCTCCTTCTTCATAAGTTAGCACTTCATCATTGCATCTGCTGTGTACAGACTACTGTATGATCATCATCACAATGGGATATGCCCTACTTTCCCCTTTCTTCCCTTCTCTTTTATCCTTCCAAATGTCTACTCTCAGTTGTATCACAGGTTGGGCCATCTATTGATGAATGGGCAGAAGACTTCATCCCTGCTTCACAAGCCCCAGGATTTAAATGGTGTCAGCAAGGGAATAAAGAGGTGCTCAGGGAGCACCGATCAGGTTCCAAGAGCAGCAAAACATGTGATTGCTACCCAAGAGGCCAAACAGCACAATGCCCCTCCAAATCCCTTCACTACGGACCAGGAAAGCATACAACCTGCAAAAAGAGAGCCTGCCACATCTTTATACCTCTTATTAACAGATACTATTCTAGCTCCTATAACTGAGCCATTTACCTGCTGTGTGTTGATTAGTAAAATAGATAATTCCTATTTCTCTATATTGTTAAAGAGGAACAATCACTCTTATAATCACCTAGACTATAGAACCTGAGCTTCTGGCTAAGATAAAATGATTTGGTAGACCTTTTAAATAAAGGTGGAAGTGCTAAATAAATATAAATTGTTCCTACAGATTACACATTCAAGTGGAGACATGAAGAAAGGGGATAATTTTTTTTTTTTTTTAAAGAAAAGGGGACAATTTTTTAGAAGTAGAAAAAAATTCCCCAAATACATAGTTTTAAAATTCAGTGTTTATGCTTTGAATTACTTAGTTAAAAACAGAACAAAAGAGACTTTAGATAAGTTTAAATTCCTCACATAAAAACTAAGTTAGGGAGACAAAGGAGGGGCTTATTTATAAGAAACATCATCACAGGCCGGGCGCGCTGGCTCATGCCTGTAATCCTAGCATTCTGGGAGGCCGAGGCGGGCAGATTGTTTGAGCTCAGGAGTTCGAGACCAGCCTGGGCGAGAGCGAGACCCCGTCTCTACTAAAAATACAAAGAAATTAATCGGACAACTAAAAATATATAGAAAAAATTAGCCGGGCATGGTGGCGCATGCCTGTAGTCCCAGCTACTCGGGAGGCTGAGGCAGGAGGATTGCTTGAGCCCAGGAGTTTGAGGTTGCTGTGAGCTAGGATGACGTCACGGCACTCTAGCCCGGGCAACACAGTGAGACTTGTTTCAAAAAAAAAAAAAAAAGAAACATCATCACAAATACAAAAATTAGCAATGGCCTTATTCCTACAGTTTTTTACAGTTCTTTTTATCAGCTCATCTTCTCATGCCACCTTTTTCTTGTTGAAATTTCTCCATGTAACTCATTAGGCTTAAATGCTTACAGTTTTCTTTTCATATTGTGGCCACTCATCAGCTAAATCTTACTTTCTTGCAGTCTGAGTACTCCAAAAACAAGTGCTCTACAAGCCCTTGTGCCACACTTTTAACACGCTGAGCACACTTGTGCATGCGATTTGACAAAGGCAAATAATTTTTTCAGCTCCATTCACGGAGAATTCTTCTCACTTCTGGCCCTCCCTTCCAGGAAGTCCTGACTTTGCTGATTAAGGGGAGAAACAAATCTCTTTTGATCTGCTGGGGTGAGAGCTGCCTGCTGCTCTCCACCTCTCCTTAATACAGTGCTCAACACAATTTTCTGGAGGAGTTCCAGACTGTGTGCTTTCTAGAAGGGCAAAGAATTGTGGCATCATCCTTATGCCAGTTCACACAACTGAGGAGTGTGTGGAGGGTCCAGAGCAGAAGGGAAGGAAGCAGGGAGACTGTTACACAGGGCTTGCATGATTTCAGTGACATTCACCAGGTTTCAGATGTTCCGTTTTCCTCCACTAATTCAAAATCACAGACTAAGAAAGTAAAAGCAACTTCAAGAAGTAACAACTGGGCCCAGTCTTGCCTTCCCATAGCTAGATAAATAAGTCTCACAGACAGCATATGTGATAGTTAAGAGGGAGCTGAGTTCGAATCTTGGCTCCACCACTTCTTGTCTGGGTGAACTCTAGCAAGTTATTTAAGCTCTGTGCCTCAGTTTCTTCATTTGTAAAATAGGGATAATAACAGTACTGATCTCATGGGGCTGTAAAGAAGTTACATGAGAAAAATATGTAAAGCATTTAGAACAGTTAGAACAATTATGAAGTCATGTATGGAGCTAAACACTGGAGATACAGACTCAGAATTTGCAATTTGGACCCTCCAAAAAGCATCCAATTAAATGGGAGACTGTCACTTAAACAATACATCACAGAGTGGTAAGAGCTATAACAAAGATGTATACAGGACTTTGAGAAGCAAGAAGCCTGGAGAGGTCTGAGGAAGGAGAACAAGTCAAGTCTTAAAAGGCGCACTGAATTGCACCAAAGGAATAGGAGAGAGAAGTTAATTCTGGGCAACGCTATGGAATGGCAAAACATAAGACTTAAGACTTATTAAGCTTAGCAAAGGCAAATGTATGAAACATCAAGTAATCTGAACTTTAGCTTGAAGATAAATGGAGACCATTGACTTTCGGACAAAGGATGGGCTGGGTTGGGGCAACAAAAGGGTAAGCAGATTGAGTGGAGATTACTGCAATAATGAAAACCCCAAAGTAGGCCAAGATAAAAACTCCAAAGGCCCTTATAGAAAGCATGGAGTAGAGAGATTAGACCCACAACATATCTGTAATTTAAAGTAACAGGTTTTAGTTGCTGATTAGATGTGAAAGATTAGAAAATAGAAAAAGTAGAAAATGAGCACCAGGTTACTGACTGGAGCAGTGAAGCTGACGGTGGTACAACTGGGATGCAGGCAGAAGGAGTTCTAAGGAAAGGATGCTGAGCTCAGTTTTAAACATGCTGAGTTGAGGTACCTTGGAACATTCAGATGGAGCTATCCAGCAAGAAGGAAGTCAGAAATATGGATCTGCATCTGTGAATCCAGGATGAGGCTGGAGACAGAGATGAGATCACTGCTTAGGATGCAGCCAAAGCCACAGGGTTGGGTGGGGGTGGGGGTGCTGCAGGTAACCAAGATGGACTGGTCAGGGAGACAAGAGGACCAAGGAGGAAAAAAAAAAACAAAGAGCAAATACGACAGCCACCAACATTTTCTGAGAACCACAACACTATTTTCATCCTCATTGGTCTTGTCAACAACAACTTTCTCAAACGTTCCAATGTTATTTATTTATATACCATCTGTTTCACAAATATTTGAGGCAGTTTATGGTAAAGACATAATAAAACAGTGAAATAAAAATGAAATGAATAAATCAGAGCAAGAAAATATGAATTAGATTAGGAGGTCAAGACAAAAGCAGATGGGAGAAGAAAGTAGGATTAGAATACAATTATCCAGGTCAAAGAGGACAACGGTGTTGTTACATTAGAGCTGCAAATTTGGCTCTGAGCTTCCTAGCGGCCAAAGTAAAAGAAGACAGTTACCTCCACAAGAAGAAACTAAGGTAAGTCCTTACTTAATGTTGTCAATACGTTCTTGGAAACTGCAAATTTAACACACTGACTGCCACACTAGAAAAAAAAAATTTAACACACATAACCTAAACATCTGTACCCCCATAATATGCTGAAATAAAAAAAAAAAATTTTTTTTCCCTGGTGCCACGGTGTTTTATTAAAACAAAATCATCCTTTCTAATTTGTTATTTTTTGTTGTTTTCTGTGTGTGAGATATATGCGATGCAATCCACATTTTTAAGATTAAATTGTCAATATAAATTGTAATAATATGAACATCAACAAGTAAGATTTTCACAAACCAACTGCAGGGTTTTGTTTCTTGAGGCCCCAGGCTCAAAACTAGCCTGAGTTAAATACAACTCACATGACAGTCAATGTGTTGATATAAGGAAACCAATTTTGCTGTACGCTAATTAATATAAACAAGAGTTAAGTTTCTAAGGCACATTTCTGGTCACAAAAACATCATGAAACTTCTAAATAAAGACAGCAAATACTTCTAATATTAAACATTGAAATAAATGTAAGCTACATGTACATTTAAGAAAGATTAATAAAAACAAGATCATTATCGAATTTTTGGTCAATCTGTAAGTGACAGTGGTCACTATGGTAGTAGGTTAAATCAAGGACAAATGTTCTCAAAGCAAAAATTGTAAGGAGCACTTCCTACCACAACAGTTCAAAAACAATCACAAATACAGCGTGCTTGCTGAGCACTTTTGTGCCACATCGTTTATCATGCATTTTGTATGATTATCATCCACTTTATGAGCTTTCATTTTACAATAATTTGTATTCATTCAGTCATTCATTTTCCATCCTGCTGATTCCAGTACAGGGTCACAGGTGGCCTGAGTCTATCGCGGCAGCTCAGGGCACAAGGAGGGAACCGACCAGGGAGAGAACACCATTCCATTGCAGGGCACAGTTACACATGCATGCATGCATGTACACACTCAGACTGGAAAGATTTAGACATGCCAATTGACCTAATGTGTGCATCTTTACAATGTGGGAGGAAACCAGAGTACCCAGAGAAAATCCATGCAAATCTAGGGAGAACATGCAAAAACACAACACAGACAGTAGCCCAGCTGGGAATCGATTTTTTTCTCATTAATGTTATAACAAAATGACGTTGAATGAAACGACATTATTGGAGGACCCGCTGTATACCCTTTCTCAGAATTAACTGATTTGCCCAAGACTGCCCAGTTAAAAGGTGAATAGGTCCTTCCACTCTACCAAGCTACTTGAATGTGCAAATACTCTACGGTTAGTTCAATTCCCATGATTAGGGTGGAATGGTAGAAAGTGAACTAGACTAGGAATCAGGATGCCTGGTTCTAGTACTGGCTCTTCTGCTAACCATAAACGTAAGGCAGATCATTTATTTAAATTCTTTGTGCCTTGTTTTCTCATTTATAAAATAAGTGCTTTCAATGAACCAGGGTCAACCAATACATATTGTATTTGTGCTGTAATTCTCCAATCCAGCACACTTCAACAGACACCACTAGTTAATCACAAAACTCTTTTCTGTAGAACCCTGAGAAGACCTCAAAAATCTGTTCAACAGTGTTCCAAGTAGTCATCACTCAATCAAGATAGGAATTCTGGCCTTAGAGGTTCTGTAAAGAGCCTCTAAGGCTAACATACTATCACGTTGTGACCACGGTATATGTCACACTTTATGGTATTCTCTTTTGAATGAGGAAGGCTGAAGGAGATTTGACTGCAGCTGCTAAGGTAGGCAGATATGAAACAAACCTCTTTTTGCAGTTATTTTTAAACTTCTAAAAATACTTTGAAATGCTAAAATTAAAACTCACATGAGTCAAAATACACTACTGATTAAAATAAAACACTTCCAAATCATCTAGGAAATCTAGGAATAGCATGGTAACATATACCAGGCTGAAAATCTTTAGGAATAACTCAAACTTCAAAGGAATCTAATTTTCTTGTATTTTCAAATGTGTATTATGAGCATTTCCACAAGATGCTCTAAACAAAAGTAGAGACATATAACAAACCTACATGCATCCATTATCCAGTTTCAACAACCATCAACATTTTGCCATATGTATTCACAGCATCTAACTTTAAAGGTCAAACCTTCTGGGGCTAGAGTTCAAATCCTTCTGGGGAAATTTAGCTCCTATGGAAACACGCTCGTGTCCATGAGTTAATGCACGTGCATGTGCACCCTTAAAAATAGTAACTTCCAGACAATATAAAAAAAAAGACCTGGAGCAAGATCTGTTCTTTAGATTCTTGCTACTCAAAGTGCGGTCCCTGAGCAGCAATTATCAGTATCACCCAGAAACTTGTTACAACTACAGAACCTCAGGCCCCATTCCAAACTTACTAAGTCATAATTTGCATTTTAACAAAATCCCCAGGTAATTAATCTGAACATTAAGGTTTAAGAAGCATTGGTCTACTCTAGGCCACCATAACTGTCCTCTACAACTGTGGTACCCAGGCCCTGGGCCATAGCCCAGTACCGGTCATGGCCTATTAGGAAACAGGCCACGCATCACTACCTGAGCTCTACACCCGCTTCCATCCCCCACTCCCACTCCAGTCCATGGAAAAATTATCTTCCACAAAACCAGGCCCTGGTGCCAAAAAGGTTGGGGACCGCTGCACTACAAAGCTTTTCCTAACTATGTGGTTCTAAAGAGCTGAGTAAGAAACTGAAGTGTGCGCTGGACGCGGTGGCTGACGCCTGTAATCCTAGCACTCTGGGAGGCCAAGGTGGGCGGATTGTTTGAGCTTGGGAGCACGAGCCAGACCCCATGTCTACTAAAAAAATAGAAATGAGCTGGACGACTAAAAATATATAGAAAAAATTAGCCGGGCATGGTGGCGCATGCCTGTAGTCCCAGCTACTCGGGAGGCTGAGGCAGAAGGATTGCTTGAGCCCAGGAGTCTGAGGTTGCTGTGAGCTAGGCTGACGCCACGGCACTGTAGCCCAGGCAACAGAGTGAGACTCTGTCTCAAAAAAAAAAAAAAAAAAGAAGAAGAAAAAAGAAACTGAAGTGTGAAATATAGTGTCCATTTTACTTGGTAGAATAATTTGCCATTAATCAGTAAAATTTTAAAGGTATGGCATTTATGACCTAGATATAGCAATTCTGTATCTCTATATCTAGAGAAATACTCACATATATGCTTAAATAATAGGATGTTACAAAGATGTTTATTGCAGCACAGTTTAGAATTGGAAACTAACTGTCCATTAACAGGTGAATGGCAAAATAAGCCAGTACAGAATAGTAAACAGAGGTCAAAGTGAATGAGTTAGATCATGGAAAGTTCTCCTAGATATATAGTTGAGTGAAAAAAGCCAGTTGTAGAATGTTCCACTTAGTATTAATACGACATTTGTTTAAAACAAAAGAAACTTAAATGTTTCATTTATATAATCTCTTTGGATATATATATATACATATATATATAAATGTGCATGTGTGAAAGAAGAGAAAAAGTCTCAAAAGATGGGTAACAAAAGGAAACGGTGGGCCAGGCATGGTGGCTCATGCCTACAATGCCAGCACTTTGGGAGGCCGAGGCCGGAGGATGGCTTGAGGCCAGGAGTTCGAAACCAGCATGAGCAACATAGTGAGACACCCCCTCTACAAAAAAAAGAAACATCACCAGGCGTGGTGGTGTGTGCCTATAGTCCCAGTTATGCAGGAGGTTAAGGCAGGAGGATCACTTGAGTCCAGGAGTTTGAGGTCGCCGTGAGCTATGATGATGCCACTGCACTCTAGCCCAGGCAACAGAGTGAGACCCTGTCTCAAAAAAAAAAAAAAAAAAAAAGGTGGTCACAACTGGGAAGGGATGAAGGGGACTGGGATGAGAGGTGGGGTGTTAAAGGACAATTACATTGTTCTACCTGTTAATATTTGCTTACTTACTGAAAGGAGAATGCATCATGTATCACCTGTGGCACAAATACTTTCTAAGGAACTATACAATTTCTTATACAAAATGAGTGTATATAGAGAAAATGTGGTCAGAAGAAGGCTGCAGAAAGATGGACAGCAAGTTTAAAGACCTTTGCCAATTGTAGGCATTTGGAAATTAGGTATGTTAGCATGGATCTTTATAATGGACCATTTTTTCTCACTGTTTTTCAACACATGCATTCAGCTAGTTCTGGGTATATTTTGCACTATTTAAAAATGTCTTCAAAAGTGGTATGTTCATTTTTCTGGGTACATTTGCAATCTTTTCATTTGTTCATGAGCACTGAAAACATGTTATATCATATATGTGACTGTTTCCATTACTGCACATTCCCACAGGTGATTCATACTAGCTAAATGAATAAATCAACAGACTTATGTATAATAACAATAGCTTTAAAAAATCCTGAGAAGTATGCAGAGAATATATTGTCCCATTTTATAGCTGAAGAAACCAGCTCAGAAAGGCTGGATGATGTGCTCAAGGACCATTTAGCTAATAAGTGGTAAAGTCAAACCCTGGCTTGCTCCTTGTGATTCCAAGTCCTCTGCCCTTTCAGTTACATCACATTTGCCATACTGCAGGTTTAACTGTAACATCTATCCACATTTTAAGACAGTTTTTTGATAGCTTCAGATTGGAAATTCCCAGGATAAATATTAGAATTCAGATAATGTGTACCCTTTAGGGATCTCAAATCAAATTATTTGTTTAAGGTTCTTACTTTTACAATACCTTGCCTTGAACAGCTTAATGATACTGAAAAAGAAAAAGAAAACCCACTGCCACCCTATCCCCACCATAAAGTAGAAAAAAGATAAATTCCAGCTATACTGAGTTTTTTAAATTTTGTCTGTTTTAATTTATTATGGAACAGGAATAACAACTACAGATACTATGTACCCATCTCCCAGCCTTAACAATTATGGCACATTAGAAAAATCCTAGTGGCAATGTAAATAGTGTTTGGGGAGTTGGAGAGAAAAAGAAGAATCTAGTTATCTGCCCTTAATAACAGGCTGGAAAATTCCATTTCTAAAAGAAAGTGACATAAGATACCTGGAAGCTTTTCATGTGAAATATTCTGAGTCTGATTTACAGGCTTTGTGAAGTTAAACTTTTTTTTTTTTTTAAGGTTTGGAAATAACAAGGTTAAAAGGTTACAATGGACCTTGGATATTAAAATAATATAACTAACTTCTCAAAGGAATCCTCTTAAGCATTGTGACTACAGAGGAGCAACTCTGGACATATATGCATGCCTCTATTTGTAGCAGGAAGCACCAAGTCTTATGGGAAAAGCTCCTTGATCATTTAAAAATCAAATTTAAAATTGTAAGCACAACTTTCTAAGAATTTTGTTGCCTTAACATTGTTCCCAAAAGTTGGGTCATAAGTTCTATGTGTGGGTGTGTCTGTGTGTGTATACATATGTGTGTGCCTGCTTTTGGGAAATGTGCAAAATGAGGTTAGTGGGTTTGAAGCATCAAAGGCTCTTTGAAGAGTTCTAGCCAAGGCTGTATTTGTGGGATAAGGTCCTGGGAGTTCATAGTATGACTAAGAAATGAATTAGCTACTTAAAATTTTTTTTTAGAATTGGGCAGGATATATATATATTGTTAAAAAAAAAACCCCATGAATCAAGTATAGTTCATTTCAAATAGAAGGCATATTTCCCACAACCATTTAAAACATATGTACTGACTCTGAGATCTTGCTAAATTTAAACCCTGACTCAGTAGAGTAAGACAAGTCCTTCCTTCTTTTGGGGAGGGAAGAGTGGAAGAGATTGTCCTGGTGGTAGAGAGTACTACTAAAAACACCCTCTACGTGCCAGGAACTTAATGTGCCAGGAAATTTTTAATGATGTAGAGAATTACTAGTCCCCCATCCCACTTTTCTTGGATGATAAAACAACAAGTCAAAGACATTTAAAACCTGCTTAGGATCATACAGCTGATTTCTAACGTTGGTCTGTCTGACTCCAAATTCTACCCCTTTTCCCCTCTATTACACTGACACTCAACTAGACCAGAGGCACCATATGTTTGCTTCAGACAGTATCGAAATAAGTTTTACTGACCATCTCTGCTTGGAATTAACTTTTTGAGCATGGTGTTCTCTAATATCCCATATTCAGGAAACTCACATTCATTGATATAGGAAGTTATATCACCACCCACTAATTTGGAGAAGCCTGGAAAAGAGCTTTCCACTATGTCATGGCACTTACAAGGTGGTCATCAAAAATGGTTATTTCTAGTAATTTTATTCCATCACCAGGAGCTCAGAATGTAAATCAATGGGCACAGCTACACTCGTCTTGTCTGAAAATAGCTGGAAGATTGTGTCCACATAGCAATTAGAATATGTCAAAGCATGAGACTAACAGGGTGCAGGACTTTCACAGAGGAGAGCCTCCTTGAAGGGAGACCAGGACCCCAGGTTGGGGATGGGAGCTAGAAGTCGCTGGCTTTCTAGCTTGGTCACCAAATAACACCCACTTGAGATTTTTACCAAAAAGTCTTGTTGTGGTGGTTGCTGTTTTAAACCCTATCTTAAAGAACACATATGAAGAAGTTAGGCAGTAGGGATTAACCACCTGTCAGCTGTGGCCCTTGTATTATCAAGTTACAGGCTTAACTCAATTAGCAGCTGTAATTAATTATATAATTTTTAGTTCAAGTTTAATTCCACTCAGATGTCATGGTGAAACTAGGCCATTTAAGAAGGTTTGTGGATAAAAGAATAGTGGTAAGATTAAAGGTTATCATACATTCAATTCAGATTTGCGACATGTGAGATACTTGCAAACCAAGAGTGGTCCCTCTCGTTCCTTGAACGGCAACAAAAGCAAATGTGCCCCTCATAGGTTTCTGAAAATACACTGATGCCTCTGCTCTGAGAAGGTCAGCAAAGGCCTAACTCCACCCTAACCCTGAGCAAGCAGAATGTGATGGGCCTTTCCTGGGCTGCAGGGAGCTCTGGAGTGGTGGAGAAGGTCTTAGGTGGTGAGAAGCCCCAGGCCACTGTGATTGCCAAGGTCAGCAGATGGAGTTCTCACTCTTGAGGGCAGCACAATGGGTTCCCAGAGATTCTAACCCAGCAAGTTATTACAAACTCAGGGACATAAACCAGGGAGAGTCTAAGAGGGCTGTCACTTTGTCGCTCTAACCAAAGGCCACTGCCTCTGTATCTGGTTCTTTGTCTTTTATCACTTTATGTAAAAACACACCTCCACTTCCAAGACTTGATTGGCCAAAGTGGCTAATACCTGTTTGTGCACAACCAATAGCTTAGCTATGCTTCTCCACCTATGATGTAAGTCTTCTCAGGGATTCAGAGTGGTGGGTCGGGAGTACAGGATGAATGCAGTTCATTTCTGTAGAATATCAATTCCTTGTAAAGTTTTAAAATATTTTTTGACATTTTTATATTAAAGTGAATGCATATTTGGTGGAGTATATTGCAGAAACACATAAATGTTATATATATACATACATACAAAATATATACAATCTTTATTTGTTAATTAAATATTTTAAAATAAAAAATAAAATAAATAAAACGAGACAAGTTTTATGTTTACAGAGGTCATTTTGGTGGAAACCTCCTTAGTCCCCAGGGCCATCCTGCTCTGGAGAGAATTTTGGTAGAGATTTTTGAGTAACATTGGCTTGCTGGATCTCTAGAAGTTCCCTCAGAGCTTCAGACTGGAACAAATGGTCCCTTTCTCCAAATGCCACCTTCAGCTTCCAGCCTAGCAGAAGACATAAATCCTTGGCACTGCTCTTTAGGGACCCTCCACAACACTACACTTTACCCAGCCATGGCAGTGGATACTACATCAGCACTGCTCATGCTATGAACACTTTCCCTGTGCAATGAATGCTAGGGTTTGAACAATCCCCTGCTATTTATCATCATCAAACCCTGCAACTGGTACTAGAGACCAAAAGAAACTGTATCTATAGGAATGGGTCTGTGAGTGAAAACAGTTGGGGCAAAGAAAAACTGTCAGCAGAACTCCAGAATACAATGGGGCATTTGCAGAAATATCACAACTATAGCCAGTCCCAGAAGCACATTCACTAACCACCTACTATGTGCTAGGCACTGGGGATAGATACAGAGATGTGTAAGACACAGTCCTTGCCTGTGAGGCAAGATCAGGCTGATCTAAATTCCTAGCATTTCAGTGGCCTGCTAGCAAAATTTGTATATTCTAAATCAGACTTATTTTCAGATAAGAGAATGATACACCTGTGTTTTCTTTTGCAATTTAGAGTTGACATGACTATGAAGAGCTTATGTGGAGCTTTAGGGACAGAGATCTTTACACCCCAGCACTTAACATTTATTTTATTGTATCAATAACAAACATAAGAAAAAAAAAAACAAGAATTCTAGTCTAATAAGCAAGAAACAGCTATCTGATATATCGGAGAAATTAATCATTTGACAAACTTCTAAAAGGTTAAAAAGATTTTTGTTTAATTTCCAGTTCTATAAACTGTGGAAGCAATTTCTAGACCGAACTGTCACTGAAGTAGATTTGAGGTTTCATTCATTCAACTACGAGGTAACAAATTTAACAGATTGAAGAAAATATTCTAGATCCTCTGCTAAATGTGGGTATACTCAGAGACTGATAAGACACACGTCCTGCCTTCCAGAATTCAGTTTTGGACAGTGTTTCTCAAACTTTCTGTCCCATTATTGCTCTCCTAATGAGCCTAATTAGATAGTTTTTCAAACTGCTCCCCACTGCAATTCCCTACCCCTCAGCCAGAAATTTTAATACCAGGGATATACAATATATCTGTTTATGTACCATGGCCCTGTGAAAGGATGCAAATCATTATAATAGCTAAGATTTTACTCTCCCCAAGAACCAATTTTCACCCCTTTGGAGGCAACATGGTCCCACTGAGAAATCATGATCTACAGAAGATGTTCATATAACCCTCTCAAGATATGTGGAAGGATATACATACTTAAATATATATATAAAGATATATATATTAGTCAAAATCTGAAAGGACTCCATGATTTAAAAAAAAAAAAAAAAAGATTAGATCTATAACAGGGGTCAGAAAACTTGTTCTGTGAAGCAGTGGTCCCCAACCTTTTTGGCACCAGGGACAAGTTTCATGGAAGACAAATTTTCCACAGACGGGGGGTGGGGGTGGGGGGGCTAATTTGGGGATGATTCAAGTGCATAACATTTATTTTGCAGTCTAATCTCTCTGGTATTGATAATTTGCAGCAGCTCCACAGTGCCAGCATCACCGCCTGAGCTCCACCTCATATCAGCAGGCATTAGATTCTCATAAGGAGGGCATAACCTAGATCCCTCGCATGGTCGCATGGGCAGTTTACAGTAGGGTTCTTGCTCCTATGAGAGTCTAATACTGATCTGACAGGAGGCAGAGCTTACAGTGCCCCCCCCCCACAGCTGTAAAGGACCAGGTGATAAATATTTTAGGTTTGATGTGCTACATACTGCCTCTGAGGCATTTTCTTCTTTATTTTTTGTTTTGTTTTTACAACCCTTTAGAAATGCAGAAACGTTTCTTAGTTCAAGGACCCTACCAAAACAGGCTACTGACCAAATCTGGCCTGTGGGCTGGACTTTGTTGACTCCTAATCTAAAAGAATAATAGCTAACATTTTTTTTGAGATCTTAACGTTTACAAAAAAGTAAATGTAGAATGGTGGTTTCCAGAGGCTGGGGAGAAGGGAGAATGGAGAGTTATTGTTTATTAGGTATAGAGTTTCTGTTTTGTAAGATGAAGAGAGTTCTAGAGATCGATGGTGGTGATGGCTGCACAACAACATGAATTACTTAATACTACTGAGTTGTATACCTAAAAACTGTTAAGACGGTAAATTTTATATGTATTTTACCATAACAAAAAAATGTGTTTTTTTTTAAAGTATTTAGCTTTCATTTAAAAGCTGAAGAATGTGAGGCTAAAAGAGCTTTGACAATTTGCCCAAGGTACAAAGCGACAAGCAGAGTGCTTAGATTTGAACTCAGATTGAGATTTTAGCCATCCATGATGATACTGTTTTCTCAGTATTCTACCACGAAGAACTCCTTTAATTTATTTTATCCAACAGATGTCATATTTCAAAATATTTTATCTGCTAAACGAGTATCACTTACTAATAATTTGTTTTGTTTTTTAAACAATTACTTAAAGATATAATACATATTGACAATCAGAGCTTCAGATCCATTAGCCTATTCTTAAAAGGTAAGCTCTAAGCCGGGCGCGGTGGCTCACGCCTGCTATCCTAGCACTCTGGGAGGCCGAGGTGGGCGGATTGTTTGAGCTCAGGAGTTCGAAACCAGCCTGAGCAAGAGCAAGACCCCGTCTCTACTAAAAATAGAAAGAAATTAATCGGACAACTAAAAATATATAGAAAAAATTAGCCGGGCATGGTGGCGCATGCCTGTAGTCCCAGCTACTTGGGAGGCTGAGGCAGTAGAATTGCTTGAGCCCGGGAGTCTGAGGTTGCTGTGAGCTAGGCTGACGCCACGGCACTCACTGTAGCCTGGGCAAAAAGAAAAAAAAAAAAAAATCAAAAAGGTAAGCTCTACACTGACACAATTCCAGACAAAAATCAAAAAGAACTTAGGCATTCTAGTTACCCTGTCAAGATTTCCTTTAGGTAAATATAAGCTCCATGAAGACAAAGATCTTTCTTATCTGTTTCACCGCAGTATTCTCAGTTCCTAGAACAGGGCCCAGTACTTAAAAATGCAAAAAATTGTTCGCCCCTCCCTTATCTCTGGGTCCTTAGTGTTTGGGAGACCCCATTCTGTATCTAAAACTATCAAAGGCAGATAGATTCTAGGATCTCTTTCACCTCTAAAGTTGTATGATTCTATGCCTCAATATCCTTGTTTCCCTGGTCAGTCAACCATAATTCCTGAGAACACACTATAGCACAGGGTGCTAGTCTGGGTCCCTGTGGAAACACGGAGTAAAACAGAGGTGGAACCTAAAGTTTATTGGTTGTAAAGTACAAAAACCGACAAAAACAACAAATGACTTTAAAAGATTTTCAATTAATCAGGGAAAGAATCTTAACCAGCTGTTTGAACCGAGTCCCACATGGACTGAAAAGGCAAAAAAACCCCTGCCGTAACTACCTGTTTATAGCACTTGGGGTAATGCCTGGGTGACCTCTAGGGCACGTGTCTCTCGATACCTCATCCCCCTTAGCTGTAAGAACTGCCACAGTCACATGACCTTGGCCAGGCCAATCAGAATTCTTCCCAGGTATTTGTCAAACTTAAGCTGGGGAGACAGAATTCCATTTTCTCTCAGATCATAGCTGTAAAGATGTCTATGGATTGGCACTAACGAAGTCATGTCCCCTTCCATGAAGAGGAAGTTCATCTGCAGTTAACAGAAAAATGAAGCCAACACTAAGACAGATACGGGGGAGAGAAAGAGGAGAGAGCCACTCAGAGGCACACAGCTATGTTTCAAGTCCCTAGTTAAGAATGTCCTTAAACCCCCTCATTCCAGCTCATCCTGCAGTTTGGTTAAGGAAAAAAAATTCGCTTTGGCTTCAGCTAGACTATGTGAGTTTCTGTTACTGGCAACCAAGAATCTTAATGCATGGGCTGAGGAGGCTGACTGACCTGCAGGATAAAGTGCGTCACCCCAGAGAAAGCAGGCTAAAGGTAACCGGCTCCTCAGCTCACCCAGGACTGCTTCCTTGTCCTTCCTCTACCTCTATTTTTCATCTGAGAAACTAGGTTAAACCTCTTTGCTACCAGGTGTGCTCAAATCCCTTAAACAGATAGATCTGAAATAATGTACGGTTTAATCATTGTTTTTAAACAGAAGTGAGCCTCCCAAAATCCCCCAAATACAATAATTTTTATCTGGAAAGCCCCTTTACATTTTATAGAGCAATCACTCAAAGAAACAGTGGAAAGAAGTGACTAGGCTTCAGACTATACACAACAAAGAGCTTTGAGGAGACTGTTAAGAATGTAATCTCTTCAGGTCGGGCGCGGTGGCTCACGCCTGCTATCCTAGCTCTCTGGGAGGCCGAGGCGGGCGGATTGTTTGAGCTCAGGAGTTCGAAACCAGCCTGAGCAAGAGCGAGACCCCGTCTCTACTAAAATTAGAAAGAAATTAATTGGACAACTAAAAATATATAGAAAAAATTAGCCGGGCATGGTGGCGCATGCCTGTAGTCCCAGCTGCTCGGGAGGTTGAGGCAGAAGGATCACTTGAGCCCAGGAGTTTGAGGTTGCTGTGAGCTAGGCTGACGCCACACAGCACTCTAACCTGGGCAAAAGAGTGAGACTCAGTCTCAAAAAAAAAAAAAAAGAATGTAATCTCTTCAAATAGTCCACGTAAATTATACTAATCAATGGAAAGAAATCTTGCATCACAAAGAGAAATCAAGAAAAACTTTCCTTTCTTCCAATCCTAGCCACCAGCCAATCACCCCTTATTTGCTAATTTTGATTATCATTTTCTTACCTTTCCTTCTTATGATTTTGATTATTTTTCCATGTGAAACTAGAGGAAGCTATTCATATTAAATCTGCTCAATTCTACCTAAAATTGGGGAGCTATGAATAGAAACAGTATGCAACTAAATTAGTCACCAGCCTGATGTTTGCCTTAATAGAAAACCCAGAAAATTAACAATTTAGTAGAATATTTGAAAAAGGTTATCTTTTTAAAACATCTCAAGTTTCTATGTTAAGACTTTTTTGAAAAGTACTATTTAATCAAAGAGTGGGTAAAGGAAAATTGCCCACATCATGTTTTTTATTAGTTAATTGTTAAGGATAATTCTGAATAATTTTAAAAAGTCACTTTTCATCACTTAATATTTAAGGAAAGAAAAGAGATTTTGCCACTAGAAACAGGCTAATTCAAGGTTAGTCTAACCATTTCTAAAATACTTGCAGTTTCTAGAGGACAATCCACTCCAGTGCTAATGCCCCCCTTAAGATGGTCCATATTCTCTCACCAGGTGATAAACTCCAAAGGACAGGCAATGGAACTCTATTAATCCGCTGCTGTGTTTTTAATGCCTGATAGTATTTAGCATATCATAGATGATCAAGAAATCTTTGGTGAGTAAGTAAATAAAAGGATCAATAAATAAATCCAACTGCATGTCCTACTTCCAGCTTTAGTGTATATGCTGCCAAAGCAAGCCCACAATTGTTTTTTAAGAGACGGGGTCTCACTATGTTACCCAGGCTAGACTGGAACTCCTGGGACTCAAGTGATCCTCCTACCTCCATCTCCCGAGTAGCTTGGGCTATAGGCCTGTACCACTGCACCCTCAAGAATATAAGAAAGTTCTTGGCCGGGCGCGGTGGCTCACGCCTGTAATCCTAGCACTCTGGGAGGCCGAGGCGGGCGTATTGTTTGAGCTCAGGAGTTCGAAACCAGCCTGAGCAAG
>NW_012133858.1:18039619-18044691 GCF_000956105.1 Propithecus coquereli | reverse complement strand
GAGACTCTGTCTCAAAAAAAAAAAAAAAAGAATGTAAGAAAGTTCTTGAGAAACTGCCAAGAATAAATATGGAGAAAATAAAACTTTCTCTTCCTTCAATTCAACAAAATTGACAAGTATCTTTGGGCATGTCCTTGTTCCAGGCACGGGACTAGTAGATAAAGAGAGTTCCTAACCCAGAGGTGTGCATCAGAGTGAGCTGACATCACCTGGAGGCCCATCTTTCACAGAACCTATCTGCTCACCAAGGAGGTTCATCTTTAGAAGGGCTATAAAAGTAGGAAGAGCAGAGAGGAGAAGACCATGGGATACTTAAGAAAATCTCGATCCTACTGCCTCAGTCTCCTGAGTAGCTGGGACTACAGGCATGCGCCACCATGCCCGGCTAATTTTTTCTACATTTTTAGTTGTCCAGCTAATTTCTTTCTATTTTTAGTAGAGACGGGGTCTCGCTCTTGCTCAGGCTGGTCTCGAACTCCTGAGCTCAAACGATCCTCCTGCCTCAGCCTCCCAGAGTGCTAGGATTATGGGCATGAGCCACCATGCCCGGCCCGTGATTTTTAAATGCACTTGCAAGTACCCTAACTAGTCATTAAAAGCTTATAGTATCATATAACCTATTATTCCCATAACGTCATTTCTACAGAAAAATACCTTCTAACAGAGATGCTATGTTCCAGGGATGAGGCCCCATATTCCTAATTCCTCTTTTCTTCTCCTATTAGAGCTTTGCTGAAGAAGAGGTGGAGGGAAGGAGAAGGAATAAAAGGCAACTTTGACAACAGAGGTTCTCCTAGAATAGCTAAATATGGGAAGGAAATATGGAGGGGTGTAATATTCCTATATATGGCACAGATCATTTAAGTATTTGGAGACGGGAAGGACTGCACCCTTATTTCTGAACCTCATTAAATGTAGATGTACCTTCTCATCCTGAATTCCACCTTACTAAAGATATTACTATTGCTGCCATCTGCTTGAATATATCATAGACAAATCACTCATTAAATTATAACAAACCCTGTCAAAAAGTAGACATATGATTACTTAACAGGTTCAGATACTGTCAAATTATGACCCCTCCAAACACAGCAGCTAAACAGAATAAAAATAAAAGTCTAACTAATTTTGGAATTGAGTATCTTATTTTCTCCCCAATAACAAAGGTAAAAAAAACAAAAACAAAAACAAAGAAATGAAAAAAAAAAAAAGAAAGAGAGAAAAGAGATTAAGGGATTGCATACATATTCATTCAGCATAGATGTCATTAAGGACATGAACAATGACTCTCTGAAACCTGCAAGCTCTTTCATCTATCCATCCGTTCATCCATGGATCCATGGAGCGCCAATTATCTGTCAGCCTTAGGAAAAACTATGAGAGAGGGACATGAAAAGGGGACACACCCTCAACTGGTAATTTCAAGTAGTATTCTTTCTACTTCTTGACTTCTTAAAGTCTAGCTGAATGACTACTCAGTGGAATAGGAAGGTAAAATAAACTCCAAGACCTATCCCATGATAAATGAGTTACAGTAGAAGTTAAAAATAGATTGACTAAGAGCCACTGTTACTCAAAAATACACAGGTGTAAACAAAATGAGGAGAGTATCTGGTCACACCACCAGCATTTCTCAAAGGCAACATAAATAGACCTACAAAGAACTAATAGCAGGACAGTTCCCTGTTCACATGAGACCCTCTCATGCGCAGCCCACAGCTCTTACTCCTTTATTTCAGCCAGAATATTCTGCTGCTCTAGCACACAAGGGCACAGAAGAGTTGCTCAACACCTTGGTCATGGTGATCACAAACATGGCTCAACAGTCACAGAACTATTCAGATCTCAGCATTGCAATGGGGGAGGGAGTTACAAACAGGGCCAGCTATTGCTTCTATTCTTCTTGAATTGGAGATCAACTTTCAGTTCCAAATTATCAAATTGCACAATTATGTGCTTTCCTATATTAAGAAGTGTGGTACAGAAGAAAGAATGCAGGCTTTGCAGTTAGATATTCAGATCCAAGGTTTCTCACCTTTCTTGCTGGTGCCTTGGGAGAGTGGCAAGTTGTCTAAACTTCAGTCTCTTCTTCTGAGGGGTAAGGCTGCCACCACAGGGGTGTTGTGAGATCAGTGATAGCCCAGTAAATGTCCTCTATTTTTCATGCCAGGCTGTCTCTACCTCCTCTTGCCTGACATATCCGCATGCTGACCACCCACGGCACTCGGAGTGTATTACAGGTAAGCTTCGGTCTGACGATCAGTCTGTGAGCGCTTAGTAAAAGCAAAGCTCTGCTAACATGAGCCTACGTGAATCTTAAGGATTAACTTGGTACCAAATCATATGCTCCAAAACCAAAAAGAAACAACTTTTATATAACTGACACATTAGCCCAGGTAAGAGAGAATCTTTTCCATGGGTTACTGAAAATAAGGACAACTTAGGAGGAACAGCCCTATCTGTAAGGAAGTGATAAACAAACTGATTTCTTCTGATGCTCCAACTGCTCAGTCAAAAGCACTGATTAAGGCCATGCATGGGACAAAATTAATTAAGGAAAAAAAAGCATCCTGACAAAAACAGCCCTGTCTCTGGGCCTGGTGTCAAAGCAGGTACAGGATACTCTGAAAGATGGCTCTGGAATCCAACAGCTCTATGGAGTTCTGGCCCTGCCTACAGAGCAGTGACGCAAGATGGACAGCAGATTAAAGATGCTTAGTATGTTTGCAACCATTCCCCAGACCAGGGAGGGTCAGAGCAGGTTCCTGAGACCTAACCTGCCCTCCTATCACAGGTGTGCCTGGCTCCTTATCCTCACATAGTCATGCCCAATTAAGTATTTCTTTGCTAAGGCCTTGTCATAGACTCACAGAATTCTAGAGCAGGCAGGAAGATTGAGATCAACCATCCTACATCCTCGCTTTACTGATGAGAAAACTATTAGATGGGGGGATCACAGAGCTGGTTAGTGACAAAGCGGGAATCAGACAGAGTGCAGCCCAGCATTCCTTCCACCAGATTTTACAATCTCATGTAAGTACCAGGAACAGCCAGAATTCCCTTCCTAGCAGTGCTTTTTATTTTTTTTTAACCCTTTCAAAGTGTTGGCTTTATTTAAAGGTCACCTCTTTTCGTTTTCCAACCTTTTTTCTCATTGTGATAAAAATGACATAAAATTTACTATTTTAACAAATTTTAGGTAGACAGCTCAGTGGTGTTAAGTACACTCATACTGTTGTGCAACCACCACCACCATCCATCTCCAAAACTTCTTTCATCTTCCCAAACTGAAACTCTGTTCCCATAAAACGGTAACTCCCATCCTCCTCTGCCTCTATTCCGGGGCAACTACCACTTTACTTCCTGTGTCTATGAGTTTGATTACTCCAGTTACCTCGTATAAGTGTAATCATACAGTGCTTGTGCTCTTGTCACTGGCTTATTTCACTTAGTGTCTTCAAGGTTCATAAAGGTGGTAGCATGTGTCAGAACTCCCTTCCTTCTTGAGGCTGAATAATATTCCACTGCATGTATATGCCGTATCTGTTTATCTGCTCATTTGTCAATCGATACTTGGGCTGCTTCCACATTTTGACTATTGCAAATGTTACTCCTATGAACATGGGTGTACAAATACCTGTTCCGGTCTTTGGTTTCAATTCTTTTGCGTACATACCTGGAAGTGGAATTGCTGGATCACACACGTCGTGTATCAGTGCTATTTCGAAATGTGTCTCAAAAGAGACAAACAAGGGACTAAATCATTGGTTGGTGTATTATTTAAGAAAACGAAAAATAGTGTTTTGTTCTTAAACTTAGTTTTACTGAAAAATAACAAATTATATGAGAAATCTTTCAGAAGTTGTATGGTGGTAAAGGAAAAAGCACAGCAATGGCAGTCAGGAGGACAACTTTGTAATAATGTCCAGCATAACACTGGAAATGCTTTTTGATCTCAGTATGAATGTCTACACACAAATTGGCCCAGATAGTCCCAAAGTTCTACAGATTCTGTGAGTTCTATGATTCTGTGGAAAAACTTACAGGATATTTAATGTTTTTTAATCATTTCCTTTTCCTTTAATCCTGTTTGCTTATTAGAGCTTAAAGAACTGTTTCTAGTTAAAGAATTTAGTATATTCCTGAAATAAGAGTTCCAGAGACAATGAGAACTCCTAAGCTAGAAAAAAATCATCGCGACTAAATTTAACACATAGACAATAATTTTCTCTAGCAGTATGTTTATTTGATAACTGCTTTAGAACTTGTAGAGTGTAGCGCCTGTATGATCTGAGTCACTGCAAACTTTGTGGTTACTCTGTAGTGGCTGGTATAAAACTATCAATGCACGCCGACTTCGGTATCAACAGGGTATACCTGCCAAGAAAAGTTTGCTACAGTAGTTTGGTCCAACCAATACTTCAATTACTGAGCAACATGTTGTTGTCATCGAGATCCATGACTGACAATGCATTCTGAGTCAACATGTAGATAAGTTTCCAGGGAAGACACCAACAACATACTCTAAACCCCATCCACTCTCAGGCCTTTCCTAACCACCCAGACTATAGACATTACTCTCTCTCCCCACGAAGAATTTGCAGAATGAGAAACACACTGCTCCACCCGTTTCCCTCAGCTCCTCTAGAACTACTTCTGCTTAGGTATCCATGATGAAGCATGCTTTCTGCTCCAGGGGCAAGAAGGGCAAGAAACAGATAGAATTCTGAATCCATGTTTGCTTCCACCAATCAATATTTCAACTGCTTAAAGTCATTTTATGGGCCGGGCGCGGTGGCTCACGCCCGTAATCCTAGCTCTCTGGGAGGCCGAGGAGGGTGGATTGTTTCAGCTCAGGAGTTCGAGACCAGCCTGAGCAAGAACGAGACCCCACCTCTACTAAAATTAGAAAGAAATTAATCAGACAACTAAAAATATATAGAAAAAATTAGCCGGGCATGGTGGCGCATGTCTGTAGTCCCAGCTACTCAGGAGGCTGGGGCAGTAGGATCACTTGAGCCCAGGAGTTTGAGGTTGCTGTGAGCTAGGCTGACGCCACGGCACTCAATCTA
>NW_012133858.1:18028603-18039569 GCF_000956105.1 Propithecus coquereli | reverse complement strand
TGAGGTTGCTGTGAGCTAGGCTGACGCCACGGCACTCAATCTAGCCAGGGCAACAGAGTGAGACTCTGTCTCAAAAAAATAAAATAAAATAAAATAAAGTCATTTTATGGTAAGTTTCCTATGCTGGGTACAATGAAATATATTAACCTATTCAATCCTTAAAAGCCTTCAAGTTGGGTGTGTTTGTGCTGCAATGCAGGAAAAAACGCTCACAAAGGTGTCCCATTCAGAGTCACACAGGTGGTAAGGAGCACAGCCAGGCTGAACCAGGTCCTCTGACCCCACATCCAGTGCTCTTTTGACCACACCATTTGCCCACACTCTCACAAGCCCAAGCCAACTTGGCATTCCAAGGAGAACATCCGAAGGTCCTCTCTTAGAAAGCAGCCCTAATGATGTAACAATTAATTCATGGCTTTTCATTTTCATGTTGGAGTTTGCTGGTGCTTTCATTCTTTCACCTTCATTTCAGCTGATAGGCAGAACTTTAAAGAAACTAAGGTCAGGAGGAGAAATCACAGGTCAGACCTTTTGTTTAAGAATGCTTTGCAGAGAAAGGAATACCCATATGCTCAACACCTCTGATGACAGCAGACACTGACACTGACTTAGTCCTAGTGGTTTTACCCACCTCTGGGCTTACTTCCATGACGTCTACTGCCAGAAAAGGCATCCACTAAAGACTTCCTTGGACATTTTTAGAGACATAGGCTATCCAAATCTTTCCTCTCCAAATTCTGAGAGTACAAATAGTGTCAATTAATATTTATTACATAACAGACTCAGAAAACTGTGTTCCTATGACCACATGCATTTTTCTTCAACACTGACACCTCTGGGGATAATTCTAAGGTGTACCCTACATTCATGCAGATTTTATTTGACTTGGGGCATAATTTTATAATTTTAAACAACCATGGAGGTCTATAATTATTGTACCATTGATTTTACAACATGTTATTGGTCCCATCCATGATTTATTTGATGCCAAGGCCTTGATCAGGAAGTTAACACCCAAATATGACATTGTTCCTGTTGGAAAATACCACTGGCTTTAAAACACCTGCTTTCATGGGGGAGTTTTTATTAATGCAATGCCATGAAAAGTGGGGACTATTTCTTCAATAAAACCCTAATTAAGCAAAATACAATTGTAAGTTTTTGTTTATTCAACTTTTAGGAGAAAGAAGTTACCAATGATAACGTGGAGTAAGTTCCAAATTTCTGTTCTACCCTTACATCAGTGGTTCTCAGCTCAAGCTACACATTTGTATCACATGCAGACACTTTAAAAAATAGCTATGCCAGGCCCCAGACCAAATGAATCAATATTTCTGGGAGTAAGCTCAAGTGCTGTATTTTTTTTTTTAAAAGCTTCTCACATAATCACAATGTCCATCCAGGGTTGAGAACTACTGCCTTGCTCTCAAACTTGAATGTGTATCAGAATCACTTAAAGCTCTTGTTAAAACACAGACTAACAGGACCCACCTGGGTATTTCTGACTCGGTGGGTTTTTGGCTGGGCTGGAAAACCTGCAGGTTTCACAAGTTCCCAGGTGATGTCGATGCTACGGGTCCACGAGCAACACTGAGAACCACTGCTCTATACCTTCTTTAGTTGAACAATATTAATAGTTATTCTAAATTAATTTTATCATAAAAATATTCAACCACTCCTCACTAAGGAGTGGTTTAAGATTTTAGAAAAGTTTCCAAGACCGTGGGCCAAAGAAAAGGATTTCCTGCTTAATCATCAATTAAAACAGGTAACGCTTAATCATCAATTAAAACAGGTAACTTAGTTTATCAGAATGCACCATTCCCTGAGAGTTTTTTTTTTTGAGACAGAGTCTCACTGTGTTGCCCGGGCTAGAGTGCCGTGGTGTCATCCTAGCTCACAGCAACCTCAAACTCCTGGGCTCAAGCGATCCTCCTGCCTCAGCCTCCCGAGTAGCTGGGACTACAGGCATGCGCCACCATGCCCGGCTAATTTTTTCTATATATTTTTAGTTGTCCGATTAATTTCTTTCTATTTTTAGTAGAGACAGGGTCTCGCTCTTGCTTAGGCTGGTTTCGAACTCCTGAGCTCAAACAATCCGCCCGCCTCAGCCTCCCAGGAGAGTTTTGAATACTAAAGTTAAACCAGGACAAAATCAGACACAATTCAACGAAACCCTTAGTAAGCACCTTCCATGAGATGGCTGGTGCAAGGCATTTGTGAGCACACACCATAAGCAAGTCATTCTCTCCTTCTGAGAGGAGTGAAGAGACTATCAGACATGACTGCTGTGCACACAAACAACTACGCAGTCAGCCCGAGACAGCCGAGGTATCAGTGAGGACCTGGGGTCGGAGGGGACTTCACAAGGACCTATGGGAGGCTTCATGCAGGAGGCGGCCTTTTATTAATAGCTGCTGATTTTCCACTGTCCAGGGCAAATTTTACAATACCAGTACAGCTCACTCCCTGTCCCACAAGGGTGCATCTGGACCTTGTCTCCAGACATTACAGGAGTAATTAGGAACTACGATTAATTTGACTTCTAGGCTGAAGGTCCGTTCTGTGGTTTATCTACCTTTGTGCTTTTTATAACAATTAGCCCAATGCCTCAGACATAGGAAGCACTTCCTGAATACCTGGAAGTAAATGATAAAAAAAAAAAAAAATCTGGAAGGTAAGCCTAATGCATTGCAGAGATGCACACAGGTAGAGAGGGGAAGTCAGGTTCGGACCACCAGTTTTTGCTAAGTAGCATCCCCATTCCAGGCTGAATACACCACAGACGTTTAAGATATGTTCTTGACTAACCAGAATTATGGTAACACATTAAGCTGGTGCTGGAACGGTAAGGGTGAAATGAAGCAGTTTCCCCATGGTTTCTGTAAATTTGGAAATAACAACAGAAGACTCCTCAAGAGCCTACCTCATTAACACAGGGACAAAGGGCTGGCTTCTTCGATACCCTACACTCTGATCCCTGCACTCTGGCTAACACACATAGTAGGTGGCCAAGTCATGCTCTTCCAGGCTGAAATAACTTGTTGAATTCATTACTGAGTCTCCAGAATATTTTAAAAATGATTTGGACATTATTTGGCATTTAGCAATTAATTCAGTTGAGGAAACTGAGAGGTGGCAGGCAGGTAATTCAAAACTCAAATGCAGCAGCATCAACTAGTTACAGAATTCCTCATACACATCCACCAACCAGACTGAAGCACTATCAAGGAAGTTTAGGTCTCTAAAGATCTCTGACAGAAAATATCCAGAAGTAAAAGATTTTCTCAGGATATAAACACCCAAAAACATTTTTTTGTTGTTAGAAGAACTGAAATAAATGTAGAAGTTAAATGCTAAAAGTACCCTTTGGAGTTCTAATGTAGCAGGGAGGTTAGGAGAGTGCAGGTACTGTAGCTCCTAGGAGAACACAGCTCCCAGCAGCCTATTTCTACTAGCTAGATATTAGAGGTTATAATTCTATTGCTGACAAATGTAGTTTGCTAGACTCAATCTTCAAGGTTACCCACAATAGTTCTTTTAAAACTAAAATGTATTTAAATTTTAGATTTTTAAAATCTAAATCTAAAATTTAAAATTTATTTAAATTTCCAGAATCAAATGTCAAATGACCAAACATTAAATTACCCCCAAATTAAAGTACTACTGGTTATTGGAGTCTTCTTGGTGAATATTTCCCAAATAAAAGTACTGAAAAAAGAAGTATTTCACTGGGCACAGTGGCTCACACCTGTAATCCCAGCACTTTGGGAGGCCAAGGCTGGAGGTTTGCTTGAGCCCAGGAGTTCAAGACCAGCCTGGGCAACATAACAAGACCCCATTTGTAGAAAATAAAATAAAATAAAAATTAGCCAGGTGTGGTGGTGCACACCTGTAGTCCCAGCTACTCAGGAGGCTGAGTCAGAGGATCACTATGACTATGCCACTGCACTCCAGCCTGGGCGACAGGGGGGAGACACTGTCTCTTTAAAAAAAAAAAAAAAAGGAAGAAAGGAATAAAAGAAATATTTCCATTTTACTAAACTGTGAGTATTCTGAATTAAAGTTGTTTTCATTTTCTGTCAATTAAATAATGCTGTATTGCCATGATTTAAACTGAACTCTTTTGAATGGATGGATTTTTAACCATTTTCTTCATATGAAAGTAATGAAGGCCCATCCTAACTTTTCCAGAATAGGATGGTATCCAGATATTTACTTGTGTCTCAAGGGCTTTGAAAACCTAAAATGAATCAAGACTGTAGTTCACTGAATAGTGAGATATCACTAATTCTAACTCTAATAGGACAGAACTGGAATTTACCTTTCCTTTTAAAAGGGAGAGGAGTGCTTATTCAACAAAGCAATCAGTAAACAAGATCATAAAAATGGAAGTTTAAACTACTCAAGAGAACAAGCTATTTAAACACATTTTAGAAGTATTTATACATAACTAATATGCTGAATATAAATTGTTTTCTCTATTTAATGAGAAAGTCCAACAGGACTGTCTTTTTAGCAACATTTTCTTAGTTTCCTCAGGTTATAATATTTAGTTGAAAGCAATATATATTTTTTAAATTTGCCCAAACATTCTACTAATTATCACTGATCTTCCCCTTACTCCAACTAGTTTGAATCAATGAGGCCTCAATATATTTAATTCCATAACCTCACATCAAGAATTGAACAGCGTCCACCAAATTCAGAGAAAGTGATACTGCTTGTGTTTCAAAGAGGAGGATCTGATGCACTTGGTGAAAAATGCCCAAACATTTTCACTCCACATTATGTGGCTCCTAGGCTCTTGGACACACGTAGTGAATGTCTGAGGTTCAAATATCAGCTTCACTAGCTCAGAAGTATTTCTGAAAATCCAGGAAATAGGTATGTTTCCAAAGGCTAACAACCACAGGTGAGAGCTACTCTACACACCTAGGGACATTGAGGAGTGCGGTCCTAATTGGAGCTCTGCAGAAATCTCCCATGATAAGGTTTTGTAGGTGGAGACACCTACCTGGCTTTGTCAGGAGCCTGGGAAAGAGGCTCCATCAGGTTGCCAAGTAGGAAATGTTCCCTTCCACTCCAGATGCTGCATTTCTTGACTTCAAAAACAAATCAACTGAGGGGCAAATTAAGAAGGAATAACCAACACTGAGACCTAACTAGGTCACTGGAGGTGATTCAGCCCAACACATGGCTTCTGATTTTCCCTGCTCCCTTCCCCCCAGGCTGGGATTATACCAAGAGGTAAAGTCGCTGAAGGAAAAATGAGAAAAAATACATTTGTTTGGGTGCATATCTACAGGCAGTCAAAATATTTTAAAAACCAACAATAATAAAAAAGGATGTAGAGTTATGTAATCACATTTGGTCCTCTGAGGTCACCAAATTCCTTGTTCATGTTCACCTTTAACCTCTTAACTCAGGAAGATTACAAAAAGCTGAAATAAATCTTAAACTCAGACTCTCCACAGAAGGCAGTGGGGAGTTCTCTCTACACTCTCTATAGCAGAAAAAAAGTGTAATATAATCATTTGACTATTCTGTAAAAAAAAAAAAAAAAAATCAAGATTTTAAACTACAGAGAGGTCTACAAGCCACTTAGAGCACACAAAAAGGGAGAGAGGTGGGCAAAGGATAACTCGGGATATATTCTGGTTGATTAAAATATATACAGGAGACTTTGTAAAAAATTTAATATTATATTTACTCCTATTTTTTTTTTTTTAAACAACAAAAAAGCATCTATCTATCCTAAAGAGCAAATACCCCTAAGGGACTCTAACATTCCCTAAGCCTCAGTCTACACATATTCGAAAGGAAACAACCAAAATAACTTTTCACTTCACATAACTATCATTTTATCAGGACCTTTAAGAGAAAAGGTTAAATGGGTTATGGGAATATGTAATGCAAATAAAGTAAGCAATGAGATTCAGTAAAAATTGAAAGACAAGACTATTAATACACTATATTTGACTGAAGTCAAAGTAATTTAGAACATTCCATAGGCAAAGTCAAGAGGTTTGCATGAGTTTGGCAAAATGCTCATAGAGAATGAATCACTCAACATCAACACAGATATGCTTGGCATCAAAAATAATACAAAACACTACCAAATTTCTTCAAGAAAAAAGTTTCATGTACCATTAGAACCGTTTGCAATATTTTTCTAATGTATAACAAAGGTAAGTACCAAAGATATGAGGGCCCGATGCAACATATTTTTAGCTGGGGAGAGAATTTGCTGTGCCTGATATCAAAGTGACCACTGCATTTTGCCTGCGAAAGATTTACTCATATTTGGTATAGTAAATGGCATATTTCTTAGAAAACCAATGATTTTAAGAAGGGTAAATATATTTTCCTCTTGTACACCATGGCTAACCACAACAATTCTGTAGAAATCAGACCTCACCCAGTTGCAAAAATAGCAAAAGGGACTCTTGCTGCTGGCAGAAAAGTGACAAACATTTTTATTGATACTAAAAGAACAGTCTTTTAAAATTTTCAATTAGGCATTTAAAAAATGGGTTCTTTCGGATAAGACAAAAAGGAAACAAGTTGTGTTTTTTAAATGTGAAGTAACTGAAATCCTTCTTCAGAAGGGAAAGAACAGAAAGAGGTAAAAAAGAAAAAGAAAACTGAAGTTGACTGCTAAAAATGTAACCCTGCCTAAGGCACTTTGAATAATGTAGGCCTCCATTCCCTAATTTATGAAATGAGGATAGTAATATCTGCCTTCCTCATTCTACAAGGCGTTGTGAAAATTCAATAAGGATTATAAAAGGGATGCAGCAATCAGTAATTGTTATTACTGTTGTTTTATAAGAAATTCCAGTTTTACTCCAAGAGGCTAATTATAATTAAAGGCCCAAACTAAGGATCTCTTTGATTTGTTGACTTTTTCTGATTGACTTTAGTGAACACCAAGATGGATCCCAAAGATCCTCGCCTCCTGGTATTACCCTCTTAAGTAATCCTTTCCTGCAGAGTGTGGGCTAGACAAAGCATCTCGTGTCTACTGAAAAAATTAAGGCAGAATGACAAAATGTAACTCAGTGACTGGGTGGTAAAAGGCAATGTGTTGTCACTCTTCCTTGCTCTCTTGTTTCACTCTGGGGGAAGTCTGCTGTCATGCTGTGAGCAAATCTTAAGAGAAGCCCATGTTGTGAGGAACTAAGGCCTCTGGCTAACAACCACATGAGTAAGTTTGGTAGCTAATTTTCCAGCCACAGCTGAGCCTTCAGATGACTGCAGTTTGAGCTGGCAGCTTGACTTCAATCTCCTGAAAGATGATAGGCCAGGCAGAACAACCCAGCTAAACTGCTGCCATAGTCCTGACCCTCAGAAAATGTGTGAGATAATAAATGTTTGTTGTTTTAAATTGCTAACAGATTATTAATACAGAGCATTTGACAGCACCTTGCTTTGCAACTAAGATTTAAAATCAGTCACTTCCTTGGTTATGTATGAATTAATTACCTTGTCCACTGGTAAACGTCACTGTTGGATTTGTCTGGTTTTTTTCACAATAACTTTAGTTGTTATCTGCTTAATTTACTATATACAGGCCAGGCATGGTAGCTCACGCCTATAATCCCAGCACTTTGGGATGCTGAAAGGGTAGGATCACTTAAGGCCAGGAGTTTGAGACCAGCCTGAGCAACACAGTGAGACCCCCCACCCCAGCTCTACAAAACATAGAAAACTTAGTTGGGCATGGTGGCACACACCTGTAGTCCCAGCTAGTTTGGAGGCTGTCAGGAGGATCACTTGAGCCCAGGAGTTTGAGGCTGCAGTGAGCTATGATGATGCCACTGCACTCCAACCTGGGTGACAGACCAAGACCCTGTCTTAGGAAAAAAAAAAAAAAAAAAAATTTACTATATATAAACATACCTTAAGTTTGATTCTTGTATCCATCTATTATATTGCAGTAAGAGAATGGCTATTTTGGTGCTTTTGTTTTTCAAATAGGTTTTTCTTCTGTGATTCCCAGTATATTTTTAATGCAATTTGGGTTTCACAGAGAAATATCCATGGGGAAAATTGCATTTTCATGTACTCATATTGCATCTTATAATTCTAAAAATTAACCTATCCTTACTTTATTTAAAAAAAAAAGAAAGACTGATTTGCAAAACCTACTCTGCTTCCACCAAATCTAAAATTCTGCTTTCCAATGTTCATTTTGCATCCCTGTGCAATTGCTCTTTGCAGCCCACCTTAGGTTTTAACGAGCCTTCATACCTAAAATGCCCATGAAGAGATTTTATTCTACTTAGGCCAAAGATTCAAACATTTGAAAAAGCCATTCACAAAAGAACAAAATCTTTTAACCACTATTTTTTCCCCTCCAGTTTGAAAACAAGGAAGAAAAGTAAGAGAAAAACAGGGAAAGGAATAAGAATAAATTATTAATATCTTATTATGGCTTCAATTGTGAGTGATTTATTCAAAAATATTTAATGAGCAGCCACTTCCACTATTCAAGGCATTCAAGATACAGCTGTGGAAATAAAAAAGCAAGACAAGACCCAGCGCTCATGAAACTTCAAATTTTTAAAGTTCAAAAGACCAATCCAAAAAACGGAGTTGGCTATTTTTGTGGAACCACTTGGATCCATCACAAACCAGGGGAGCCAAATAAAATCCTGAATTCCCAGACCCCTATATGCCATTCTTTTATGCCCTACCATAGATGATTTGCTTAAGTTCTCCAAGACAAGTGCTTTACCTCACCATTATAAAGTGATGACTAATGAGTTATTTCATTATGCACATAAATTACAGAACAAAAAAGATTAATACATTTTTAAAATGCTAATTCCAATTATCAGAGTAGTTTTTGGCTTTTTTTAATTTTGCTTTTTAAAAAGGTCCCTTAGGCAACTGGAAGTTTTCATTTAGTTTAGCCTTAATGATTATTTACTGCACCCATAAATTGATTATAAGGAGAATCCATATGACCTTCAATTTCCCTAATTTAAATACTAGAAAGTGCAACAGTAACCAAAACACTTTCCGAACATATTTAAAAGCACCATTTTTCACCACTGAATTTTCCTACTGGTACACTCTATTCTTTTAAAACCATTTGCCTTATTTCAGACATTAAACAGGCAGAAGAACTCAATTTCTTATTTTTAAAATGTTTGCCAGACATATAAGAATCATATCTTCTTAGGAAAGGGTTTAAAACATTATCTATAGTTGGCTTTGTGTTTAATTGGAGAGGGTGTAATTTAGATTGATGTAGAAACCTGTTCCTCCAATTACATGAAAATAGAGGCTTATTTTTTCCCATGAACATGTATTATGAAATACTATATACATAAACTTGTAAGACTGTCACGTATTCAGCCTATGTACACTCCATATTTACAAAAAGATTTTAGATGGTTTAACATAACAAAAACACAGTAAGACCATGACATAAAGATTAAAAACATAGGGTACTTTATAAAGGAGAAAATAATTATTCCACAAAACTCAATGAAGGATGGTTGCTGCAACTGAGACCTAATTTAATTTTGAGTTTCTAAATAACTATCATGATTAGACAAGAGACATACTAGTTCATCCAGTTTATCAAGAGAAGGACTTTTCCCTCTCACTCATAGAGACAAGCTTAACTGTAAGAGATACTAAACATAAGGACAGTGTCTTCAACACTTGGTAGAAGATGCAGATTTTCATGTGGCAGAGACTGCAAACTGGTAACCTATGAGCCAGATTCAACCAACAGCTGTATCTTTTTTGATACTAGCAGTGTCTTCAAAAATTTTTGAATTGTTGCCAATATTTAAAACTTTGGAGATTTAACATAAGAACTCTCACTTCCAGCTTCTCTTGAAGAATCAGATTTGGGGACATTGGCCCTACATTTCCAAGTGGTAGCAGTTGGCTGGAGCTGATGGACAGCTGTCCCTACTATACTCCCCAGGCTCCTTGCCACCACTTAACTCATGTCCTCTGCAGACACCAATCCTGCAGGCACCTGAACGGGGACCCCTAAAAATATATGGTGATCTCTTATAACAATCTTACTACAAAAGTTGGGTGCATGATACAAAATCATCAATCTTTGAAGGCCAGTCTGCAGAAAGCTAGAGTGATGGAACATGTTGGGCAGGGAGCAGAGCTCAGAGTGGGGTCTCTCTCTGGCTGGGCATCAGAAACCCCATGGGGCTCTTTAAACAATACAGAAGCCAATTCCAAGGACTTTCAGGACTTCTCAAGAGTCCTTGGCCGTAGAGTAAGAAACCATTGAGAGAACAGCATTTTCACTGTTTTAAAGTAATATTCTGTTTTTGAACAAGAATTACATATGCAGGGCTGATGCTGAGGAAGTGTGTATTAGAGTATATTGGCTCATGTCTTGTGTCTGATTTGTTGGACATCCATTCTACCCAGTTGGAAATGTTTTGAAGATCACCCCTGTGTTCATGGAACCCCAACATATACAACAGATAAAAGGAGGGCTGCCCTTCTTGAAGAAGGATTAGGAAGGCCAACCTGCTTAGACCTCCTGAAGTAAAAACTTGTTCTCAATGAACAAGTGGGTACCATGTCACTATGCCCATCACTCTTTAAAGTCAGTTGACTCTTATGGCTCTGTCAAGAGCTGGAGTGCAACCATTGGCCAATGAACTCCGTGGAAAGTTCCTGAAGTACAAACATTCTATGTTGTTGATTATAGAAAAATCCATAGATTTAGTAGTCTGGCATACAGTTGGCAAAGGAAACATTTGTTACTAAAGTGAAAGTGACAGGAGATGGAGGGCCATTGCACAGGAAGCAGATGCAGAAGTAACAAAGGCAGAGTCTAAATCTTCCTCAAGAAAGGGCTTTCGGTCTGCTGGAGTGCCTAAGCAAGGAACAGACTCAAGACTCAGAATTACATACTGGTATAGGATGGATACTTACAAACTTCTTTTTTTTTTTTTTTTTTTTAGAC
>NW_012133858.1:18026310-18028553 GCF_000956105.1 Propithecus coquereli | reverse complement strand
TTTACTCCTATTTTTTTTTCTAATTGCTTTATTGTTTTACCTCTTACACTTAGGTCAACAGTTTATCTGGAGTTACTTTTTGTATATGGTGTAAGATACAGAATACACATGGGTAGTATGTTTCAATAACTATTTTAAGTAATGGTGATGTTTTTATATTTACTCCTATTTTTTTTTTTTTAAACAACAAAAAAGCATCTATCTATCCTAAAGAGCAAATACCCCTAAGGGACTCTAACATTCCCTAAGCCTCAGTCTACACATATTCGAAAGGAAACAACCAAAATAACTTTTCACTTCACATAACTATCATTTTATCAGGACCTTTAAGAGAAAAGGTTAAATGGGTTATGGGAATATGTAATGCAAATAAAGTAAGCAATGAGATTCAGTAAAAATTGAAAGACAAGACTATTAATACACTATATTTGACTGAAGTCAAAGTAATTTAGAACATTCCATAGGCAAAGTCAAGAGGTTTGCATGAGTTTGGCAAAATGGTCATAGAGAATGAATCACTCAACATCAACACAGATATGCTTGGCATCAAAAATAATACAAAACACTACCAAATTTCTTCAAGAAAAAAGTTTCATGTACCATTAGAACCGTTTGCAATATTTTTCTAATGTATAACAAAGGTAAGTACCAAAGATATGAGGGCCCGATGCAACATATTTTTAGCTGGGGAGAGAATTTGCTGTGCCTGATATCAAAGTGACCACTGCATTTTGCCTGCGAAAGATTTACTCATATTTGGTATAGTAAATGGCATATTTCTTAGAAAACCAATGATTTTAAGAAGGGTAAATATATTTTCCTCTTGTACACCATGGCTAACCACAACAATTCTGTAGAAATCAGACCTCACCCAGTTGCAAAAATAGCAAAAGGGACTCTTGCTGCTGGCAGAAAAGTGACAAACATTTTTATTGATACTAAAAGAACAGTCTTTTAAAATTTTCAATTAGGCATTTAAAAAATGGGTTCTTTCGGATAAGACAAAAAGGAAACAAGTTGTGTTTTTTAAATGTGAAGTAACTGAAATCCTTCTTCAGAAGGGAAAGAACAGAAAGAGGTAAAAAAGAAAAAGAAAACTGAAGTTGACTGCTAAAAATGTAACCCTGCCTAAGGCACTTTGAATAATGTAGGCCTCCATTCCCTAATTTATGAAATGAGGATAGTAATATCTGCCTTCCTCATTCTACAAGGCGTTGTGAAAATTCAATAAGGATTATAAAAGGGATGCAGCAATCAGTAATTGTTATTACTGTTGTTTTATAAGAAATTCCAGTTTTACTCCAAGAGGCTAATTATAATTAAAGGCCCAAACTAAGGATCTCTTTGATTTGTTGACTTTTTCTGATTGACTTTAGTGAACACCAAGATGGATCCCAAAGATCCTCGCCTCCTGGTATTACCCTCTTAAGTAATCCTTTCCTGCAGAGTGTGGGCTAGACAAAGCATCTCGTGTCTACTGAAAAAATTAAGGCAGAATGACAAAATGTAACTCAGTGACTGGGTGGTAAAAGGCAATGTGTTGTCACTCTTCCTTGCTCTCTTGTTTCACTCTGGGGGAAGTCTGCTGTCATGCTGTGAGCAAATCTTAAGAGAAGCCCATGTTGTGAGGAACTAAGGCCTCTGGCTAACAACCACATGAGTAAGTTTGGTAGCTAATTTTCCAGCCACAGCTGAGCCTTCAGATGACTGCAGTTTGAGCTGGCAGCTTGACTTCAATCTCCTGAAAGATGATAGGCCAGGCAGAACAACCCAGCTAAACTGCTGCCATAGTCCTGACCCTCAGAAAATGTGTGAGATAATAAATGTTTGTTGTTTTAAATTGCTAACAGATTATTAATACAGAGCATTTGACAGCACCTTGCTTTGCAACTAAGATTTAAAATCAGTCACTTCCTTGGTTATGTATGAATTAATTACCTTGTCCACTGGTAAACGTCACTGTTGGATTTGTCTGGTTTTTTTCACAATAACTTTAGTTGTTATCTGCTTAATTTACTATATACAGGCCAGGCATGGTAGCTCACGCCTATAATCCCAGCACTTTGGGATGCTGAAAGGGTAGGATCACTTAAGGCCAGGAGTTTGAGACCAGCCTGAGCAACACAGTGAGACCCCCCACCCCAGCTCTACAAAACATAGAAAACTTAGTTGGGCATGGTGGCACACACCTGTAGTCCCAGCTAGTTTGGAGGCTGTCAGGAGGATCACTTGAGCCCAGGAGT
>NW_012133858.1:18015754-18023020 GCF_000956105.1 Propithecus coquereli | reverse complement strand
ATTTTTTTCTATTTTTAGTAGAGACGGGGTCTCGCTCTTGCTCAGGCTGGTCTCGAACTCCTGAGCTCAAACAATCCGCCCGCCGCGGCCTCCCAGAGTGCTAGGATTACAGGCGTGAGCCACCGTGCCCGGTCGGATACTTACAAATTTTTTAAAGCAGCAAATCCCATGTCTAAACCAAATTCTAGACTGAACTCCAATACTATATATAAAACAACAATGAATGCTGCTGTCTTCAGACTGCACAGTGGTTAAGAAGCCAGGGTTTCCCATGTACATACATCCATTCCTTCTTCCCATAAATTTGACACCTCCTTGGAATCCTAAGGCTCTCTGGAACGGTGTTAAAAACATTGTCATGGGGAATAAAAGATACGACTTTGGCCTAGAAATTTTTAAGGCAGGTATTAACATCTTGATCACGATCGATACATATGAACTAAAGCCACTAATCAATTTCAATATCTAAACTATCGCTTTGAAACCATATTTTGAAAAACAGACACACACAGGTCAAACCATTAATACACAAATCAATGAACCAAAGAGCTAACTCTTCCCTGGCAAAACTCTCACAATGCAGAAATAATAGCATTAAAACCAACCACTTGTTCCTGGTCCTTTAAAACTCTTAAAACAACATGCCTTTTCAACTTATCTACTTTACAAACCTGAATCCCTGTCTTCTTTAATCCAAATAGTTGAGCAACAAAACCTTTGTCATCTCAAATATTTTGTGAAGAAAAAAATGTGTAAAAATTTAAAAAATAGTAAGCACCTAAAAAATTTAAATATTAAGCAACTAATATTTTGTTCTCTAGTCCTAAAAAGGGAGAATAAATTCTATATTTTTAAATATTTGAGCTTAAAATTTGGTTTCTAAAGACCCTTGGTTTCATCATCTTTCGTGGTGGCACAACTCAAGGAGTTTTAAAAGGCTTAGTTTACAAATTCAGTGTCCATGACTTGAAGACATCACTATCAGTTTGATGAGAAAGGGAAAAAGAGTGTAGCTGGATCCAGGAGAAAAGCCAGATTATTTATGCATCCACAAAATTTTTTTCTATTCTCCAATGATTTAAAAAATAAAGAAGGGAGATGTTTTCCCTTTATGAAGAATGAACACAATTACACTTCAGGAGGAAAACAGTAACGTAAACTTTCAGCATTGGGAAATTCCTTCCCAAATTTTCAACTACTTACAAAAGCCTACAAAGTTTGACCCCCACACCATTGAAGCAATGTGTGTCTGCTGCACATTCCCCGTAAGCCTATGCCACAGAACCCATACATTCCAACACATTGAGCAAGCACACACATGCCTCCCAGCATCCCCCACCCTCAGCCCACGAGGGCAAGGTGGCTGCAGGCAGGCCTACACACCAGGCACCAGACAGTGGACAGCCCTTCCCAGCCATCCCCACAGGGGATGCACAGGGGATGGAGAATGAGAGAGAGGAAGTGGCCAGTGCAGGGCCTTAGGGAAAGAAATGCAAAACCTTTTGTGGCGCAGGCCAACCACATATTCAGAGGGTTTTCAAATGTCAAAGAAAAGAACATGTTGTGTGAGGTTCCCATTCCTGCTGTCTCCACTGGAATCACTTATTATCTTCCACACACTATCACCAAGGACTAATCTTTCCCACGAACTCTGGAATTATAGAGAGAGAGAAAACTTGAGCTGCATGACTTGGTTCGGTCACCTATGCTTCTACAGCCACCTCCTTCCTCCCCACCTCCCTCCCTCCCTCCCTTCCCCTTTCTTTCTTAATAATTCAAGAGGCTAAATTGCACTTTTTTACTGTTAAACTGCTTTCATCATCTACATCTAACTCTTTCAAATAAAGAGGCACAAAACATGTCACTTCAAAAGCTTACCCATATAACAAGGAAGAAAAACACCCACTGAAATTTCAAAGTATGCATTGTTAAAATCACAAAGATCAGGAGAGACTAAAGTAAAAGGTCTCCACGTAATAAAAACTATATAACTTGTCCTCACACATGCTTTCTCGAAATATCCTCTACTTCATGAATTTCTGTAAGGTTAACCTGTCCACAGAATCAGAGCTTAATTTTTTACTTTGTTTTTCAAAGAGAAAGAGCAAAGAGAAAGATACAGATAGCACAGTAATAAAAATGGCTTTTCTGGTAATATTTTAAGCTCAATCAGAGGTTCTTGATAGAGAAAAGTAATTATTTTATAGCATAAATTTCATAAAAGTATGTTCTTACAAAAAAGTACCACTTCTCTATCTAGAAGCAATCTCTTATGTATCTCATGTCATGGATAATGACTATGTTTTAAGTCCTATGTCACTAAACAAAAAAATAGTCACAAGTGCATAAGATGCTTACATATTGTGTCCAAAAGATCATATCAATCTTTCTACTCCCTGTATTTTCGCTGACTTTTTCACGTGTCAAAAGGTTTAAAATTTTCTAATGTTAATGAGATGAACCATTTTATAAAAATTAATTTGCAAAAATTCCATTATTTTCTTTCTCCAAACCATAGGCATTTTTAAAAAATACATATAAAAATGAAAGCAACCCAAAGTTTGTGCAACATTCTAGATGCTAAACAAAAAAGCCTGAGGTTTTCTTTTTTTCAGGATTTGAGAAAAAAGTCATCTGGGCCAAAGGTCTGTCTGTATTATAGACCTTCCTCCCATATTGCATACATACATGTTTTTTTACATTTAACCATCAACCACAATGATTTTTTTTTTTAAAACACCTTTTTCTCTTTATATAATTACAAATGTCTCTACTATAGGACTAATTCAAGAAAGTTCCTTCAAATTATAACTAATACATTTCATTGTTTTTCAACTACACTAAATTAAAAATAAACTGAACTTCAGACCCTTACCTTTCTAAGCATATCTGTTGTATATATCTAAATTGTTTATCTTAGTCTGAGAAATAATACACAAAGTTTCTCTATAACCTATGTACACCTTATCACAATTTCCTACTTTACTGCTAGGGTGCTATTGCTGTATTCAAATTAGACAGACAGCAAGGGTAACATGGCCACTGCCTTTTTAAAGCAGTTTTTGTCACCAGGAAGGAGGAATTGTTTTGGAGATTGAAGCATCACAGCCCTATCCATAAAAAGGACTAAATATGGTTCTCTCTGGGCTGTTGGAGGATAAAATAGAAGGCCTAGAAGGCCGAGTCCAGGCCTATGTCCAATAGCACATACCAGCTACTCAGTATTAGTTACCTTTCTTCCTCTGCATCTTTTGGGTCAGAAGTCGATGGAAAATGCAATACCCTACTCTGAACTGTACTAACTTGAAGAAATGCTTGGAGAGTTGGAAATAACCTTCTTTCACCTATTTTTTTTTTCTTGATAATTCCTCCCTCCTTCCCACCACCACCATAAATATAGTCCACAAAAGTTCACGGAAATAAGAAGATAAATACAGGAAAAGTTTACAATTGAGGGGAAATGAACTGTATTTCACATCCTTAATTATTTAGCATATATTTGAGTGATTATATCATTAGTAAAGAACTCTGAAAACTTTATGAATACTGTCCCTATTAATACTCATGCCATACTTACAGGAGAGGCCAAAGGCCTTATTTGGTACAGAAAGTGAAGCAGAGAGAGATACCACCTCTGGGGCAAATCTGGAGAAAGATGGTGGTTCCTACCAGGGAAACACTATTAAACCACAACACAGTCCTGACCTTCCCCCACTTAGCTGGCTGAAACCTGTGAAGAACCCACCCAAGTGATTCCCTGAGCTAGACTTTCATTTCCCACATGGCACACAGTCTTGACCAGGGCTACGCCTCACTGCCTAATCTGTGTGGCTCAGATGTTGAGAGAAACGTCTGTTTTGGCAATGTCCTATTTCATAACACAAGGAATGCAACCCCTGAAAAAAACAATGTAACAACAACAAAAAACATAACCTGCTTAGGTAAACCCCCCACTTTTGTCTACGGGCAAGCCTGGAGATGGGAGGAGGTAATGCTGCTGTTAAAATTACATCTGTTTGTTTCTAATTATTTTTTTCTAAAAACTATAGCAAAGCACAGATCATTCAGACAATATAAGATCATTGCAAAGTGTCAGTTCACAAATCTACTTTTGTGTATTTCTATCATTCTTGAACAGCACCCTTTGAACCTTGTAATACTTTCAGTTGACTTCTTTAATTAACAAAATTTAAACATAGGTGAAGTATACCAGAATGAGAATCAAAAGACCTGGGTTCTACCTCTACAGTTTATAGTCATGTGGCTTTAGGCAAATTATTAAACTTCTCTAAGTTTCTTTATCTGAAAAAAGGGAAAATATCAATTTTCCTATCTTCTTCACAAAATTATTATTTGAAATAAATGAAATAACGTGTGGAAGAGGCTGGAATAGCATCAGTACTACACGAATATAAGATGTAGGCACATAAAAATACATCTCCCTGGGATAATGCTATTAGTATCGTTTACATATCAACACACCGAGTTGTGAAACAAACTTTCTGATCACATTTAAAACAAAAATTAAAAAATTCAAGCTACCCACTAAGGCAAATTCATACTTTGGAGACTTATTAATTATATAATAGTAAGAAAAACTGAAAATATCATTCTTACAGCAATGGTCCCATAGAAGTTTTCCTGGTCATTAGGTAAACATTTCTTATCATATGAGTAAGTATTAGAAATTCTAAAAATGCATCAGAATTTTAATTTTCATGTACTGGACCTATTAAAATACCTACTTTATTTATAGAATATCCTTGATAGTAAACAGAATGGGAAAATTCTAATTAAATGTTCTCATTTTAAGAAATAAGGTACAGAAAAGATATATAATCAAAAAAGCCTAGAATAAACAAACAAAATGTATCTCGAAAATGCAAACTCATTATTTAGTGAAAACCAGAGGCTTGGGGAGGAGACATACAACTATTAAATGATGGAATAGGGTTAGTTTTTGGATTTGACTGCCTCTTATTAATGCAAAAGCATCCATTTTTGCTTGTCTACTTATTTTATCTCAATATGCCATCAAACTCTAAAGCAAATTAAAGGAATAGTTATTGTATTTCTCCACCTCTTTGGCAGCCAAGCAACAGAATTGGAAATTTTCTGCAAAAGAAAATAATTTTTCTTCACTATTTTATGGAGACACCAGACTAAAGTCCATGATCAAAACAGGAAAAGTAAAACCTTAAAAATAATGCTCTGAGCACTCTGCAATTTTGCTGCCCAAAATAGAACCCATACAATCCATGCCACCAAATGAAAATTATAAGTTTGTGAGCATGAAGTCAAATTATAAAGTAAAAGATTTAAAATGTTTTAATGGTGATAAATGAGAGGAAAATTGTCATCTTTATTGGTGTTTGTTGTTTATTTGCCATTACTTGTTCAATAATAATGTTTTGAATGATTACTCAACCTAATCTGAATGAGAATTTTAGTGTAAGAAGCATAAAACTTAACTAATAAATTATTTGGGCATGTTTTATTACACAGAACTTTCCTATCCCTCAATTAAGAAGTTAACATAGCCTTTCAGAGATTATGCTTTTGACTAAAAGTTTCAGAGGCTAAATTTTTTAAAAATTGGTTTAGCCATGCCCACTACTCTCTAACATCAACAAGAACACCGAAGACACTTTAGTAGTGTTTAAATATAATTTTAAAAAATATATTTTGAAATTTATAATTCAAGTTTCTTAACAGCCTCCCAAAAAAACATTTCAATACTATGCTTCTCCTAATGAAATTGATTCATTCAGAGTAGTTGTGCTATGCAAAATACTATACTGCCTTTCAAAGTATAGAATTTCAAATGAAAATGCATATTCAAGTCCTGAATTTTCTAACACTTAAGAAATGGCTTTTAGATCATCAAAGCCTTCATAGAATCACTCATGAGAGAGGGCGTCCAAGTTAAAATGAAGGAGGGTAGTTTTTGCATTGGATGATCTTTTCAGTAGCATGCTCACTGAAAAAGCCACTGCAGGTGCCTGTGACTTGGCTTTCACAACAAGGTTAACCACCTACAAGATTTATGCATCACTCAAGGCAAATATCATTGCACTTGCTTCCTTTGCCACAAGTTTCAATCACCTAGCGATTTTCATTAGCCTTTTCAGCACTGAAATCCAGAGCAACTATTGCTCAATTAAAAGTCTCCTCCTGTTCCCTCTTGATACCATCTGTCTGAAACTACTGTGCTCCCCCCCCCAAAAAAAATACACACACACACTTGCACACACCCCACTGAATCAGAGAGATGAAACAGCTCAAATAATATCCCCTAACAACTCTGACCAATTGCTCATTTACTTTTGAGGGTTTCCATTACAGACCTAGAAGAATGATTCAGCTGTAGACAGCAAATATTTAGAAAGTTTGAAAGTATCAAATATGTATAAATAGTTCCTATAGAAATCTGGTTTTCATAGCTTTTGTGACTTTTAATAAATGTGCCCAAGTTACTATCCTTTTATGCACAATTCAACATCATTTACATTTCCTCCACCCAATACTTGAAAATTTAGAGCAACCTCCAAAAAAAAGCCATTTGTTTACTCAAAATAATAGTGAAATGCTAATTTTGATATGCAATTAGTTCTAAATCTTCTAATGTCTTTTTAAAGAAATATTTTAAAAGTTAAAAGCATTTCCTCTTAAAGAACATATATTACTCTTTAGATCATTATGTATAAAAGGCTTTGTGCAAATATTACTGATCTCCCCTCATCTTCTCTCTACTAAATGATAATCTCAGGTTAACATAATAAAAAACAAAACTCTTAGACCATCTCTTACTGGTCATCTTATACCCAGCCATAAGCACAAGGAAACATTATTATTATTGAAAAGGACAATTTGGCAAATGTACTACATATCATCAAATCACCTTTTAGAATTAATGTGCAGGTGTTTAACCATTAAATACAATTTATGCTACAATTTAAAATTGATATGTATTTGGTGAATTGGAAAATCAAGCAAAACATAAAAGTCTATTTTGATTTGTAGATTTCACTGGTTTTGAATATTTAATTAAATAATGTAAAAATATCAAATGACCAGTCTTTTAAAAACATAAACTAGAATTTTAAACCTACATCATCATCTAAATTATCAAGTAATTTTTTCTTTATTGCTTCTATTTTAACTCTAACATTTATCTCTTAGAGGTCACAACAATGTGTAATTCTCTATGGCATTACCTAGAACGATATGAAAAAATTATTAACCTTTTTTAAAATGAGAAACTAA
>NW_012133858.1:18000083-18015469 GCF_000956105.1 Propithecus coquereli | reverse complement strand
TTTTTTTTTTTTTTTTTTGCTTTTTGGTATTTAATTCAACTATACACAATGTAGTACATACAAGCAAAATACAATTGAGATACTGTTTTCTTTAACATTCCTATAGGAGACCAAATTCATTTGCATTGGAGAGAACACAATTACTGATTTTTAACTCATGAAAGACAAATTCATAGCTTTTTCCTACACTACCTCATAGTATTCGCACCATCTCAGTGGAAGAATGTCTAGCACCACTTAGTTACTTCCTAGAAGTGGGCAGAAATTGCATTTTTCAAAGTTTTGTTTCTCACAGAATCATTCAACTTTACATACAAAAGCATATTCAAGTTAGCATATGTCTTAGCTCAAAACAATTTATGCAATGTATGTGTGTATATATAATTTTTTAAGTAAACTTTCATCAACACCAAAAATGAAATTTCTATCAAAGAAGTTCCCACAACTTTTAACAGCGTTTTAAAGCTTATCAGTGTTTTTCTCTTTAATAAACCTTTGACCATATATACTACCAAAAAACGTGAATATAAAAAAAGACCCAAAGATTTTTATTCAATAGAGCCTGAAACCAACTTAGAAAGTAAAAGAAATAAATGTTTTGTGCATGGCTCACATTACAATAATTTGCATTTAATAAGAATGAAACGCGTGCGGCAAAAATAAGATTTTTCTACTTCTGAATGACCCTGAGAAAATAACGGTATGTAGCCTGTCTACTATAATAGCACATATAAAATGATGCTAGAATATTTAACAAAAGATCCAACTGGTAAGCAAACAACATGCCAATAATTTCATAACTTCAAATAAAAACATCTCCTCCCAAACTATCATTAGCTTTAAAAAAATCTATTTGGGATGTAGATATTAAAACTGATTCTTGAGAAATCAAAGAAATCAGTACAATATATAGAAAACTATTAATAGCACTCAATTGTTCAATGATTTTTAAGTAAGCAAGCAATGAAGATGAATTGTTTTCTTCACATTTTCACTTCCACTAACACAAAAACCACATATAGAATTGACTTAACACTGACAAATTTACTTCTAACTTGTTAATTTTCACAGAAATACAACAAAAGAACACCAAAATCGTCACCATATAACATAAAAGCTTCGGTTTCAAATGTCACAGTACCCTGGCTTTTGTAAGCTACCAGCGTGGTGGTGTCCAGTACATGAGAACATACAGCTGCCTCATCCCAGGAGTCTGATCTCAGTACACAATACCAGTCATTAGCTATCTCTCCCTTAGCCTGCGGTGCAAGTAGCTAATTTCTGCATTTTAAACTAATAAAGAAAAGGAAAAAAGATTAAAACCATCCAATCAGAAATGATGCAACTCCTCTACAGCAGCAGCTTATGCATACATTTGGAATGTTAAACATCTTCAGTGTAGTGAATCATACACAGCACATTTTAATCTACCTCCTGGGTATTTCATATCGCCTACATGTCCAAAGAAATCATGTACTAATAGGGCTGTATAAATCCTAGATTGCTCTTTATTTAATTTATACTAAAAACTTGGGCCATACTTTTAATTCTGAACTCTTATATAAACATAACAAAATTATTTAAGTGACATTCCAGCTAACAGCAAATAATCTCTGCATTTTAAAAGAAAAAAGCTAGGAAGTAGTACATTTGTAAGAAGATTTATATGTTAATAACTTTAGATAAATTAGTACCTTGCTTATATTGCAAAATTAAATAATGTACATTGCAACACAAAACAATGAGACATCAACTAATCAAAGTTAAAATTCTAGTGATTTTTACTAATTGTAACCCCAAAAAGGATTCACAACAGCTATATAGCCAACAGAATGAGGTATCTGTAGAAACATAGTACATCAAATATTTTGAGTGGTTCTTTCAAATCTTGTTCAATATATTAATCAAATTTTCAAGTGTTAACATGAGTAACTAAACTTGCAATAAATATCACCAAGCTTCAACTTACATTAAAAAATATTATTTTAAAGAAAAGCACATAAATTTAGAATATTTTATTGAAAACCAATTAGTGACACATTACATCTTTTCCAATAGAGGAAAGAACTAGCCTAATATTATGCATGAAACTGCACATCATAATTCTTACCTCTTTTTTAAAAAAAGGTATTAAATAGTTTTCTGATATGCCACAGAGTCATTTGCAAACAGAAGATATCCCCTTGCTTAAATTAAAATATATCTGGAAATGTGCACACAATTTTTAAAAATCCCTTCAGCAACACATCTAAGTATTTATAAAATTAGAGTAGTTTGTTTTAAAATCTATTCAATCCAGGCAAAAATCAAGTGGTCACACTACTGACTATCACAAATTGTAAAGGCAGTAAATCAAAAACTTCACTTTAGCCTCTCCAATTCAGCTACTTAATGACTAATGGTGAAGAAATGTATGTGAATGGGATATAAACTAAGTTACCACACACAGCAGAAGAATGAGTAATAAAGGGCCCAAATTTAAAGTCCACAATAAACTTTAAACAAAGATGTTCTCCCTCATTCTCTCCTCATAGATATTTCTCATGTTAGCAAATCACTGTGGAGAAATCCAACCTCCACAAAACTTGTTACTCCTTCATTAACAACAGTGCACTTAAATATAACTATAGATTTCACAATAATCTTTGTTTAGCCTCAACCATTTCTTACAAACAACAACAACAAAATGCTCACAAACAATACTCAGTAGTCTCAGTGACCAAAAAGTCCGCTTTTAACTGCCATCCAACCCAAACAACTTACTTCTTTAGAATGCTATGCTAAATATTGACCCCGTACCGAATTATTTTATTATTCAACATTAAACTATCTAAAAATGAAAAGTAATTAATCGCTAAGTTTAGTTAAGCAATTTAGCTGTCAGAGTAAATATTTATTCTTAACATCTCACAGGAAGTCTTGACAAGCATTTGCTGCCATTCTGCTGGAGGTAGGGGTGGGACTCGGGGGTGGGAGGCAACTTTTGATAAACAAGTTAAATGGTCCCAGTGAACTGAACACAGCTAGCGTTCGCCACACCGACCCCCAATTAGGCACCAGATATTTTCCAACTACAGTCAACACCTTATATAATGAAAGTAAAAACTGTAACTTTTAAAACTATGCATCTCCACTAACAAAACAAACAAAAGCCTTTTTTAAAACTACTAAAGCACGTTTTCAAAAGCTGAGTGTATGTTTTTTACTTATACGTAAGACCAATCACAAAAAAACTAAGCAAAGTATATTTACCTTAGCTTTTTAGAGACTGAGTAATCAACTTCCATGATTTTCCCATGCAATTCCACTTTACCTTTAAAACAGAAATTAAAGCACTCAGAACCTTCCTTAGATCAAACCCGCGGGGGTCTAGGAGGGGCACGCACAGAACTCCACGCTCCGGCTCCGCCTTCGGGCGCCCTCAAGGGGTCTCCTACCCGGCTCGAGCTGGGCGAACTTGGTTCCCAGTGTAAAGAAAATGTGGGCGCCCCGCGTCTCAGGGCGATGTGGGACGGGTGCGAGCCCGGATCCGACCCCAGGTATAGCTGTGGGTGGCATTACCGGAAAAACAAATTTAATAAAGAGCAGCGCCAATTTGAAAGGATGAGCTCATTTGAAACTCAAGCTGCAAGGCTGGCGCGGCCCCGCTCTTCTCCCGGCCCCCACCTCTCCATTCCGCTAACCCGGGACCCGAAGGCTCCGCAGCGCTCCCCTCCCTGCCCTCTCCTCCCGGTGACCCCGAAAAGGTGCGCCGAAGCCCCCCAAGGTCCGCTGCGGCAAAAGCTCCGTCCCTGACCGCTTCTGGGTGTCACCTTGGCCTCGCCGCCGCCCCGCCCCCACCCCACATGCCCGTGGGTAAGGGGCTCCCCCTTGGCCCGGGTTCGGGGGTCGTAGGCTCGGGCCCGGGGGCCAACGCAGCTCCGAGCGGTGCGTGTGCAGGAGAGAGAGTTGGGGAGTGCGCGCGCGCGAGTGTGTGTGTGTGTGTCGCTCTCCGTCTCCCGTCTGGGCTCCAGCGCGCTCGCGGGCCCCCCGGTCGCCTCTTTCCCGGTTCTCAACCCGGGCCCCCACCGAGTTGAGACAGGGCACCTCGTAAAAAGGTGCTTCTGGCCGAGCAGGAGGCGGGGGGACGGGCGGCGGAAAGCCCCCAGCCTCGAGTTCTTCTCAATAAAATCGGACAAAAAATTCAGAGAAAAATAGGAGCGCTTGAAGAGACCAGCGAGAAGGGACTGAGGTTCAGAAGAGGACGGAGAGAGATGTGCCATCGTGTGAAGACTGGGGTTGGGGGAGCCCTGAGACCTCGAAGGGGATCGTCAGGGTGGCGCCGAGGGGGTGCCGAAAGTGGGGGACCGTGTGGCGAGGTGGGGAGGGGGCTCGAAAGGAGAGTGCGGCTCAGGGGACGCCAGAGGGCGAGAGGTCCTGGGCACGAGGCACGGTAAGAGGGAAGGTCTGGCCAGGACAGGAGGAGGAGATGCTGGATTTGAGGGAAGGGGTCCCTAACAAAGGGGGTGACAGGAAGGTCAGAAAAGGGGGGAAACAGGGGACTCTCAAAAGGTGGGGGTGGGGGAGCTCCGGAGGGCAGCTCGGGGCACCAGGGGAACAAGGGGTGTCCCCAAAGAGCAAGCAAGCCTCGGGGACGCTCAGAGCGGCCCGGGGGGCGCCCACGGTTGCGGCCCCAAGGGCAAGGGGTGAGTCCGGAGCTGCGGGGGGAGGGGAGCGGCCCGTCCCGGGAGCGGGCCGGCGGCGAGAGTTGAGGGTCTGGTGCGTGGAAGTGAGCGTGCGGGCGCGGGAGCGGCCGCCGGGCGCCGCCCGCCGGGCTCGGCCTCCCTGCCGGCGCCGTCCCGGCCAGAGCGGGGCGAGGCGGGGGGAGGGGGTAGCGCTGAGTGCTCACCCGAGAGGGTCTCGATGGCGCGGATGGCCCAGTTCTGGTCGGGGTAGTCCACGAAGGCGTAGCTGGACTTGAGCAGGACCTGTCCCGCCAGTGGCAGCTTCCTGTCCCCGAAGAGCTGCCGGAGGTCGTCGGCGGTGACGGCGGGGCTCAGGTTCCCGATGTAAAGCTTGTTCATCATCCGTCTCTTCCCCGAGAGCCCACGGCTCCCCCGGCCCGGTACCCGGCGCTCCTCGCCTCCTCCGCTGCCCTCGTCTCTCCTCCTCCTCCTCCGCCCCCCCTCCCCGCCCTCCGCCCGCCCGTCACCCACCCCCACCCTCAGCCTGGCTCCCCCCACCGCGGCCTGCCCGGCCCGCCCGGGGGCAGAGGCGGAGGCGGGGACTCGGCGCGGCTGCCTCCTCGGGGCAGAGTCCCGGGCCGGGCGGCGGCGCGCGGACAAAGCGCTCTCTCTGCCTTCCTCTCTCTCCCTCTCAAGGCGGTGGCGGGAGGAGGAGCAGCGGCGGGCGGCGGCAACGCACCCCGCGTGTGTCTGTGTGAGAGTTTGTACGGGCGTGTGCGCAGCCGAGAGTGAGCGAGAGAGCGCCCCCTCCCCGCCCCGCGCCGCTGCGCCCCTCGCCTAGCGCCCCCCGCGCTCGGAGCGCTCGGCGCGGCTGCCGGGGCTCCTGCCCCGCGCCCGGCGGGCGGAAGCGGGTCGCGGCCCCGGGCTGGAGCTCCGGGTACAGGAACCCCGGGCAGGCGCGTCGCCGAAGCCGGGCGAGCGGCGGGGCGGGGAAGACGCGCCCCGGACGCGGGTGGGAGCGCGCGAGGGGGAGCGGCGGAGCGGCTGGGAGCCGCAGTCGTGAAATGGAGAGGGGCTGCGAGGGAGCGTGGAGAGGGGTGTGCGCAAGGTGGACCGGATGTGAGTGCGCGGCTGCCAGGGCAAGCGGGAAGGTGTGTCTCGGAGGTGAGAGGCGAGGGCAGGCTGGGAGACAACAAGTTTCGCGGCGACTTGGCCGAGGCTAGCGCCCTGCGCGTTCTCGGGCAGTGCGCTCGCTCCGAGACCCGCTCCCCGCCACGCTCTCCGAGGTGACCGGCCGGCGCGTGTGGTCGAAGGGTCGCGGATGGGAGTCGGGACGCCTGGGGCCCGGGGTTGGGCGGGCCTTCACGGACCGTGCACCCGGGGAACTTGTTCCAGGACCTGAGCCTCAGTTTCCCGACCCGTGAGAGAAGGCGGAAGGGCAGAGCGGAGTTATGTTCCCTCCGCCAAACCCCGCGCTCCCGGAACCCCGCGGCGGGCGGCAGCCTGGCGTTGGCAGCTGCTCTCTATTCTGGGAAGTGCTGAGGGCTTCTCGGGCAGCCGCTGCAAAGCCAGGTGGCGGGTGGGGAGCGAACGCGGAGGGGCCAGGGGCTACCACGGAGCCGGAGCGCTTGGGTCAGCGGCAGGGGGGACGGATGCTTGCTGCAAGGCTGCGCGTCCGGGTTCAGTCCCAGAGCCGGGTGGTGGGAGGCGAGGGTGGCTGGAAGCGGAGGAGCGCAGGCTGTGTAGGAGTTCCCTGAGCTTTGGGAAGGGCCCGGAGAGGAACGAGGTCCTTCCAAGCGGAGGAACAACGTGACCGACGGAAGAGGCAGGGTTGGGATGAAAGCAGTCTGGAGCCGAGGGGCTCGGGAAGGAGCGAGACAGGCTGGAGCGGGCTGCAAGTTCCTGGGCCCGGCTGGAAGCCTGATGGTTAGAGCCTGGTCTCAGCCAGGAAATGAAAGTCTATAGGAACAAGAAAATAGGAAAATGGCAGGATTCAGACGTGAATGGGCCAGAAGAAGATTCCAAGCTCTGGACTTCTTGGGTCCTTAGGAGAATCCATGGTTTGTGAGGGCATTTGGGGAGGTGGGGAGTGGTGTCTCTTGGTGAAGAAGCCACGAATGTAGGAGTGGAACAGGTTCTGGTCTCCTGGCTGGATCGTGAAGTAGTATTATCTTGCCCAAGCTTTCCTGTTGACGGGGCGGGTGGGGGTCGAGGGAACGCGGCTTGCTGGATTTTATATTGTCTGCAAATACTCCCAGGTGATTCTTGTCTGGGAAACACTGTTGCAATGGAAGGCCTATCTGCTTAGGACTGAGAACTTCCTCCTCTCTGCCCCCAGCTGTTCCTGAGATGTTGCAGCATCCCAGAGCCTAAGGTCTTGATCTATAAAAAGGAGATAAAACAACCAGTCTTTGCAGGGCTGTTGCGAGGGCTACATGAAGGATAACTGAGTAGTGTGTTGAAACACAGGACACATAATTCATGCTTGTTTCTTTTCTTTCCCCCAGGAACTCATGAGCTTTACAATACTTTCTTTTGAGAAAGGAGATCATAAATAATTGTCCGTTCTCACCTAGATATTTGCAGTTATTTGGATTCTGGCGTTTGTCTCAACTATTCACATATTTGCTCTTCTGTAGAAAAGGAATTGGATTTTACCGCTCCGGGAGTTGGGAATGAACATTGCCATTATTCCCCAAACTAATATATAAACTAGGTATGGATGCTTCCCTACTAAAATGTAGTGGAGAAGCACAAATAAAAATGACTTGTGTGTACATAAACCTCAGCAGACTGGGAGCTATCTTTAGATTATTTATGCACATGCCCCTAATTGGTATGGTCACCTTTGTATTATAGGACAGCATGTTTGCTTATTTTATTTACAGTCATTCAAAGTTACATGTTGTAAAAGAGAAATAAGTTGGCCTCATTTCTCTCCAAAAGGTTTGTAAAACTTTTTTTGTTGTATAGTCTTTTCACATGATCCTACTGTAAAACCAAAAATGTTTTAATATGGGTGTTTTAGTGTGCAGCAGATATAATCTGAGGATCCTTGGTAGAGGTGGCTTCTGGTGAATCCTTATTATCCTGTTTCACCAGTCACTTCCAAACTTTTTTCTGAGAAATAATTGCTCTTTGCTGTGCTTTTTGTCTTCTGTCCTGCTGGTGTTTTGTAAACAGTGGTGCTGCAGAAGGAGGGCTTGAACGATAAGTGTGATGGAAGACACCTTTCCACCTCACCTCCAGGTTTGCAGCACCTCAGTTCTTTATTTTAGAATACAGAGTTGCCTTTTCACATGATAGGGAAAGGGTACAGGACCTTTGAAGACAATAGGAGACAGCCTCCAAATGTAAAGCCAGAAATCCAGAAGCCTGCCTGGCAGAACTTATTTTCTACTTGTTTCTCTTGAGTTCCCCAACTCATCCCTTCCCAGGAGCTGACTTGGAGGTCATTTGGAGATCTTGATTGATCTGGACTCAGTTTAAGCCTAATAAGCCAATGTTTTGTGGGAATGTTTAATGGAGGTCAAGAATTTGCAGAAACTCTTATAGTAGACATGTTCCGTTTTAAAGCATGGCTAAGCCTTTTCCTCAAGAGTTTGAAAGGCAGTACAGATCCTCATGGTTTCCCAGTGAATCTTTTGGGCAGGACAGTGGTAAGGTGGCTAGACAAGATTTCTTAATCCCACTTTGCAGGTAGGAAAACTGAAATGCAGGAAAGCATAATTTCTTCATGGTCATACAAAGGGCTTGAAATACTCCTGAAAAACACATTTTTGCCTAACAGAAAACCTATGAGGTACTGAGTCTTCATTTTGGATTTTCATGACCAAAATACTGTCTGTGAACAAAGCACCTTCTGATGGCATCACTGTGGTGGCCTTAACCTTTTAAATCTACAAAACCACAATGGAAATGTTTTTGGCTCAACTGATAATGGTGGTCAGTATAACCAATGTTTCTAGACAATGTGAGGAGTTGGAAGGGAAAATGAAGCCTATTTGCTGAAAGGCTGGGGCAAAACCAGTATTTGGAGGTAATTCTGAGAAGGTCATGCCAGCACCTGCCTGTGCATCAGGAATGATTTGGTGGTAGGGTAATGTCCCTTAGACACCTCTCTTGATCTGGCATGAGAGAAGTGTGTGATTTTAGTTGAGTTACTTCACCTCTCTGAGCTTTAGATTCCTCATTTATAAAATCGTCTGACCATTTCTTCACCATAAACTCTAGCCCCCCTGCAGTATTCATACTTTCCAAATGCTGGGCCATCTCTGAACTCTACCCCTTTGTACAGACTGTGCTCCCTTTCCCTGAAATGCATTTCTTCCCAGGATAAACTACCTCCTCCCCTGACTTGGCCCCAAGATACATATAGCACTTCATTCATACAGATAAAAAATATGTTATCTGGTGGTAATAGTTGCAGAACTTTGTGCACATACTAAAAACCACTAAAGTGTATTTTAAATGGCTGAATTTTATGGTATATGAAGTATATCTTAATATTTTTTTAATTGAGGGGGGGAAAATGTTTGTCTTCCCTTCTATATGGTAGGTTTCTGGAAAAATGAGATCTTGTCTTTTTCCTCTTTGAATCCCCTTTGGCCAGTGTGAAACCTGGTCCATAATAGGAGCTCCGGTAATTGTTGAATAAACAGTGACCACCTGAGCTTTAAGGATTAAATGAAGATGATATCTATCTTGCACAGTGCTTGACGTGTATCAGAAGGGCCGTTTCTCCCTGTGTTGAATCCATTCATTTATTTATGGCATTACATAGTGCTAAGCACTGAGGATACAGAATGAATAAGCATCATCCTGATCTCAATGAGTTTATGGTCAGTGGTAGAGGCAGATGTGTAAGAGGATTAGAGTATGGCATTAGAGGTGCCACAGTAGACTTCATGGGCATAAAAAGGAGGATATCCCATTCAGCCTAGGGTTGGAAAGGGGATCATCATGAAAGAACTGGTGTGCGTTTTGAGGAATAAGTAGGGATTTACTAGGATAGACAGTGTGAGAGGTAATACATCCTAGGAAGAAGGAATAGCATATGCAAAGGCACAGAGGCATAAAAAAAGTATCTGCTACACACCTGAAATCAAATCCAAATGTGATTCAGAAATAAGTTTGAGGAAGAAAGTACAGAAAAAATAATGCAAAACAAGAAGTTCCCAGAATCAAAGACATGGATCTCTAGATTTAGGGACTTTACAGAAGGCCCAGCACAATGAATGACAAAAGATCTAAAGGAAAAGTACATCACTGTGAAATTTTGAACTCAATCAAATTATTAAAAGCATCTGGGGAAACCCAGGTCACAAAGAAGTTGGGAAAAGAATAAGAATGTATTTTTCTAAGACATAAAGGAAGCGAGGAGGCAGAACAATGCCTTTAAAACTGAATGGAAATTATCTTCAATCTGAAATTCTAAGCCTAGTGAGACCATCAATGAAAAAGGTGCAAGGGTTCAGACATGCCCCCATTTGGGGAGAAGCTGTTGAGAGATAAGTACAAGTAAAACCATGGAAAAAGAAGACCGGGGTTTTAGAAAATAAGGACTCCAACACAGGAGACCATGAATAAAAAATCCAGAATGCCTGCAATGCAGCCATCCAGAGAGCAACCAGCACAGATTTGAGCAAGAGGACAGATGGCTCAGAGTGAGGTCTTCATGGAACAACAAAAAAATGGGACTCATTTGTATGACTACATAGTAATTATTTTTGATAGGATGGCAGGTGTGTTAGAGTATTTGGAAAAATTTAATCACAGGTGTATGGAAAGCCAGGCAAATGGAAAAACAAGGAAATCATTAACTCTAGGAAAAACACATGGTCATAGAAGAAAGCAGTAACGGTCATAGGCTCAACAGTGAAAATATTTGTACAGTTATAATGCAAACACTGATGTATTATCCAAACAGCATAAAGAGATCTTACAAATCAATTAGAAAAAGACAACCATTATAAGAATGGGCAAAGAATATGAATGGGCTAATTCACAGACGGTTAAACTCAAGCTCTCATGAGTAATTGGGGAAATTGAAACTATTCACAACCATCCAACTGACAAAAATTTTAAAATTCTGGTGATACAACGTATTGGTGAGAGTGTGGACCATTAGAAACAGTCACCCACTGCTGGCAAGAGTACACTAGTACATAACTCTGAAAAATAATTTGTCAACATCTAGTAAAGCTGAAGATCCAAGGCCCTGAGCCTTGGCTGGCAATCATTCTTCTAGGTGGCTATTTCTTATCTCATCTCTCTTCACACCTCTAGTTGTTCTTCCTCCACCCTGGGTCTCAGCTGATAAGCTTGCTTTCTATTTCACTGAGAAAATGGAAGCAGTCAGAAGAGCACTTCAATGTATCTGAGTACGTACTTGCATCTGTGCCCCTAGACTCTGCCTTTTCTTCTATTTCTGTGGATGACTATGCATGATCTAGAAGAGAGGAAAAAACTGATGACTCCTGAGAAAATGAATAAACATGCACACCGTTTGACCTAACAATTTTTCCTCTAAAGAAAGTCTACATAGGCCGGGTGCGGTGGCTCACGCCTGTAATCCTAACACTCTGGGAGGCCGAGGCGGGCGGATTGTTTGAGCTCAGGAGTTCGAGACCAGCCTGAGCAAGAGCGAGACCCCATCTCTACTAAAAATAGAAAGAAATTCATCGGACAGCTAAAGATAGATAGAAAAAACTAGCCGGGCATGATGGCGCATGCCTGTAGTCCCAGCTACTCGGGAGGCTGAGGCAGGAGGATCACTTGAGCCCAGGAGTTTGAATTGCTGTGAGCTAAGATGATGCCACGGCACTCTAGCCCAGGCAACACAGTGAGACTCTGTCTCAAAAAAAAAAAAAAACACATGCTAAGTGAAAAGTGATATTGTAGAAGGATGTGTCTGTTACGATACCATTTATACGAAGTTTGAAAACATGCAAAACAATTCTATTGTTGATAAGGACATGTTTGTATGGTATGATTATATAAAAATATTCATGGAAAGAACAAACTCCAAATTTGGGATAATGTTACCTCTAGGAAAGAAGAAAAGGAAATAGGAGATGGAGGGGCACACACAGAATTTCCATCACATCTGTTTTGTTTGTTAAAGGTAGGCAATAGGTAAATGGGTGTTTATCTTTTTTATCTCTTTAGTAACCAAATTTTTTTTTCTATGATGCAGGGGATAATTCTTAAGCCAAATTATGCATCATAATCACCAAGAAAACTTTAAAAATACAGATTTCCAAGACCTACCATGAGAACTCCTGAATCAAAATTTTTAGAGCAGGGACCCAGGAATCTATGTATTCAAAAAACTAATTTTATACACACACACACACACACATATACATAAGGAAGTCCCATATACTGTTTACCCAGGTTACCCAAATGTTAATATTCTACCACATTTGTTTTATTTTTTTCTATGTTTCTCTGAACTATTTGAGAGTAAACTTCAGACAAGATGTCCCTTTATGCCTAAATACTTCAGTTTGTATCTGCTAAATCAAAACAAAAAAACTAGTTTATCCCCAGCATAATGATCAAAAAACCAAGCAATAAATAATGATACTATAATCTACAGATTTAATTCAGATTTCACCAATGGTATTTGTTATAGCAAAACAAAATCCTAAATTATTTGTTGCATGTGGTTCTCTCATCTCTTTACTCTCCTTTAATCTGAACAGTTCCTTGGTCGTTCTTTGTTTTTCATAACATTGACTTGTTGATGACAACAGGCTATTTGGTAGAATGACCTTCAATATGGGTTTGTCTGATGTTTCCTTGTGATTGGGTTTAGGTATATATTTCCTTGCAGAATACCACAGAGGTGATACTGTGTTCAGGTGAAATTGCATGTTGTGTCTAGAGGCACGTGATGTTGATTTGTCCTATTACTGGTGATGTTAACTTTGCTCACTTGGTTAAGGCAGTGTGTTGGTTTGTATGAGATTTCTCTATTGTAAAGTTACTAAGTATCTCTTGGGGAGATACTTTAAAACCATGTAGATATGTTATGCCTCAAAATTTCAACCATGAGTTTTACTATCTATTGTTGATTCTTGCCTGGATTAATTATTATGGTCGCTAAGTGTCGATTCTAATTTTATCGTTTCTTTTATATTATTATTAACAGTTAGCTTTCTACTGTAAGGAAGAGCTTTCCTTTTATTATATCAGTATAGACTAACTGATTCTTGTTTTATTCAATGTGTTATAAATGTTTACTACCATTAAGTATTTTGATGCTCAAATTGTCCCAAATTTGGCCAGCAAGAGCCCCTTCAAGCTGTCACATGTGGAGTTCTTATATTGTTCTAGGTTTGTACTTTTTCTGGCTCAGTCCTGTAATCAGCTACTTACCCAAGGAGCCCTGGTACTTTTAGAGAACAGTACTTAGAAATCAAGATCTGCATGCTAGGTATGCTCATTGCTACTAGAATATTGTTGATTCTAGACCCTCTTAGTTGAGGGCTAGGTCATAGATTATGTATATAAACATGCACACACATGCAAATCTATACCTGTCTATATTTATCTTTCTAGTACTGTGTTAAAAATCACGAGTTCACACTGATATTTCTAATTCTTACGAAACATTACAGGATTCATTCTCTCCTTCAACAGTGAGAAACCTAGCTCTCATTATCTGCAATATATTTACTTATTTGTCTAATCTAAGAATATATAGAATTACTCATTCCTCTTCAAAAAAAGAAGCCTATTAACTAGGCTTCTAACTATTATCTATAATAATATTTGTTGAGAGTTCTTTTGTCTATAGCCTAAGGGTGTGCAGTCCAAATACTATGTTCAAAAGTTACTTGAGTTTTATTTTCCTCCTTCAGTGTTGGTTATCTTACACAATTTAGATTGGCTCATTTGTTTCTGTTTTTTCCACTTTAGCTACCCCCACACCATCTTTGTTGATTTTATTTTCCCTTTTTGTTGTTGTTGAGTATGTAAAATATTAACATAGTTTGCAAAACACAAAAGGTATATTCAGAGGAATTCCATCCCGTCCGCATTCCTTCTATTCTGTCCAACTCATTTTCACCCAAACCCTGAGAATAACCGGTCTTATTAATTTCCGGTTTATCTTTTCTCTGTTTCTTTTTGCACAAATGAACATATACATGCATATTTTCTTAATTTTCTTCCTTTCCTACAAAAAGGTTGCATATTACCAATACTTTTTTTGCACTTTGTTTACTTAACGATAGATCCTGTATCAGTTCATAGAGATCTTTCTCATTTTTTTAAACAGCTGCACAGTTCTCATATGTCATGTATATGGGCATGTCAGCAGTTTCCAATATATTGTACTTTTACAAACAATGATGCTATGAATAATCTTGTATGTATTTTTGTATCGTTGGAGGTTTATCTTCAGGGTAAATTCTTAGGAGGGGGATTGCTACATCAAAAAATAGTATGTGTGTACTCTGTGTGTGTGTTTTAAATACATATTGTGAAATTTTCCTCCATAAAGATTATACCAGTTTGCATTCCACCAGGACTGTGTAAGAGTGCCTGTTTCCCTACAGTCTGTGAACAAATTATGTGATTATGCTTCTTAATTTTTGCCAATCTATAGACGAAAAATGGTATCTCAGTGTAGTTTTAATTTGTAATTGTCTTACAAGAAAAGGAACATTTTTTCATATGTTTAAGGATCATCTTTCTTTTTCTATGGTACGTTTTCTGTTCATATATTTTGCCTATTCTATCAAATTTTAGGGTTTTTTTCTTAATTTTTATGAGTTATTTAAAGATTTAGGATATATGCCCTTTATCTGTGTTACATGTTGGAAATATTTTCTCCTCAGTTTTAATTGTCTTTTGACTTTGTTTATGGTGTTTTTTCTTATGCAAAAGTTTTTATTTTTATGTAGTCAAGTACATCAATCTTTTCTTTCTTTCTTTCTTTTTTTTTTTTGAGACAGTGTCTCGCTCTGTTGCCTGGTAGAGTGCCCTGGCGTCAGCTTAGCTCACAGCAACCTCAAACTCCTGGGCTCTAACAATCCTCCTGCCTTAGCCTCCCAAGTTGCTGGGACTATAGGTATGTGCCACTATGCCTGGCTAATTTTTTTAGTTGCGTGGCCAAATTTCTTTGTATTTTTTAGTAGAGATGGGGGTCTCACTCTTGCTCAGGCTGGTCTTGAACTCCTGAGCTCAAGTGATCCTTACGCCTCTGCCTCCCAGAGTGCTAGGATTACAGGTGTGAGCCACCGCGCCCGGCTTTTTCTTTCATTTTGTTTGATTTTGAGTTATTGTTAGAAAGCTTTCCTCTACCGCTAGGTTAAAGAGAAATTTACTGATTTTTAAAATAGGATGTATGTGGTTTCTTATTATATATTTAGATCCCTGATCCATTTGGAATTTGTTCTTGTGGATAATACAAGGTATGGATCTCATTTTACCTTTTTTTCTAAATAGCTAACAAGCTGTTCCAGTACCATTTATTTAAAAATCTTTTGGCCCAGTTGTTTTGAGACACCACCTTCATCACATACTAAAGTTTTATATGTATTTGGTTCTATTTCTGGACTTTCTTTTCCACTGGCTTATCTATTCATATGACCATACTCCACTGCTTAATTATAAAGGCTTTATAATATATTTTAATATCTGGTAGGCCTAGTCCCCCTTGTAGCTTTTTTCTTTTCTTAGTATTTTCCTGGTTATTCTTACATGTTT
>NW_012133858.1:17984808-17999039 GCF_000956105.1 Propithecus coquereli | reverse complement strand
CGGCCTCCCAGAGAGCTAGGATTACAGGTGTGAGCCACCGTGCCCGGCCTTAATAGCCATTCTGATAGGGGTGAGGTGATCTCTCTTTGTGGTTTTAATTTGAACAGGTATCTTTATAATGCTGAATCATCCTATCTAAGAACAAAGGCTGTCTTTCCATTCACCAATCTGATTCAACAAAAAATATTGGATTTCAATAATGTTGGGAAGAGAGAGGTGTGGAAGAACTAAGTGTCATTGACTCAATAGGAAGTCAATGAATAATGGCCAATTGATAAATCAAAGAATGATATAAGTAAATTATATAGAAATACTTAGATAAATATTAAAGGAAAGAACTACAACAGTAAGGAGACTAATTTTTTAAGCATGTATCTTTTTTTTTTCTTTTTAATTTAAGTAGATTTAAGTTTTGTTTTTTTTTCCAGTAAGGCTTTTAGTCAGGAGTCCTGGTAGGAAACAGATGGCACTCTTAATCAGGGGGATTAAAGATCTAATAGAAGTACAGTTGGCCCTTTGTAGGTTTCACATCCATGGATTGAAAATATTCAGGAAAAATAAACAATAAAAATAACAACACAGTAATAAAAAATACAAATAAAAATATAACAACTATTTGCATAGCATTTATATCATATCAGGTATTATAAGTAATCTAGAGATGATTTAAAGTATACAGGAGGATGTGCATGGATTATATGCAAATACAATGCCATTTTATATAAGAGACTTGAGCATCCATGGCTTTTGGTACCCTTGGGAGTCCAAACCCCCTGGTCCCCCTAGAACAATCCCCTGAGGATACTGAAGCACAACTGTACTGTTTAGAGGTGTGGGTGTGGTTAAGAGACATAAACAAGGGCTGGTGAGGCAACCTGTTACCAGCAGCAACAGGGAACCATTACCACCCCTTGGCCTAAATGGTGACAGGAAGTACAACTTAATGGACCAAGAAAGCTATAGGAGAGGACTGCCCAATAGAAACCTTGGACTTGAATAGAAAATAGTCACTGCTCACTGCAGCATGACCAGCTGGGAACTGCAGGAATAAACATTATCTTACTTTCCTCCCACTCCTTCCAGTGCCCCCTAATGGCTAAACTGAAGCAGAAGGTGAGAGCAAGGGAGCTCATCAGTGCCATTTGTACTGAGCAGCCTCCAGAAACAATAGGGCAGAGAATGGTGGAGAGTAGATTTGGAGGAGCACGTGGAAGATATCCAAGTAGTACTATAATACATTTAAGTATGTAAGTGTATGTCATGATAATAAAATGATAAAAAACAGTAAAAAACAACTTTTATCAATGAATCTATGGTCTAAGTTTCTGGGGATACTCCCAGCAGTTTCTCTGGAATTGGTGGCCCTTGAGCTGGACATCTAACTTATGCCATCATATAGTGGCTGGGTGATGGATACTGGTCCATTCTTCTGTAACAAAACATCCCTAGGAAAGTCTGAGAGGTCACTCAAACCTCATGGTTTCCATTGTTCTGCTTCCTATGGATATTTACCTTTTCATATTTTTGAGGTTTTTTATTGCTATAATTTTTCCAATTTCTATTTTATATTGATGTCCTCAGGATGGAATGACTGAGTCTGTACTATACCCCTAGCATAGTGCTAAGGACTTTAGATACACAAGCTCATTTATTCTTCACTACCTATGAGGTAGATCCTATTATATTATCCCCATTTTACAAATGAGAAAACTGTGGTTTTGGGGTAAGTAACTTACCCAAGGACAAATAACTAGGTCAAAACCACAACCTAGGTTTGACTCCAAAGCTTATCTTTTTTTTTTTGTTTTGTTTTTGGTGACAGAGTCTTGCTCTGTTGTCTGGGCTAGAGTGCAGTGGCATCATTTTAGCTCATGCAACCTCGAACTCCTGGGCTGAAGCGATCCTCCTGCCTCAGCCTCCCGAGTAGCTGGGACTACAGATGTGAGTCACCATGCCCAGCTAATTTTTTTATTTTTTTGTAGAGACACAGTCTTGCTATTGCCTAGGCTGGTCTCAAACTCCTGGCCTTCAAGCAGTCCTCCCACCTTGGCCCCCCAAAGCGCTGAGATTACAGTTGTGAGCTGCGACGCTCTCAAAGCTCGTCTTTTAACCACCACTCTATATTGCCTCTCTATGTAGGAATTTCTGATATAATTCCCAGATTGCCTTATTAAGGGGAAAATGAGTCAATTTCTTCCTATTCAGTTTTTAACTTTTCTTTTTCTCAGAGACTAGCTTAGTAAAAACGTTGATAATTTGGTTGTGCCTTATCTAGTTAGATCTCCTGGCCTTCACATGCCAACCCGTGCCAAGAAAGAGTCAATAGTTTGGAAATTCCAATGTGCCTATGAATCACCTGTTAAAAATCCATATTCCAGGGTACCACCCCTGGAGATCAGTGGACCAGATGAGCTCCTCTACGTTGAGAGACCCAGAAATCTATGTTTTAACTAGTGCCCCACATGATTCTGGTGGGTGATTCACAGACCATAGTTGGGAAGTCATAGTGGAACCAAGTATACCCAGACTTGCTAAACATTATAAGCCTTAAAGGAGTGAGGACAGAGAGGGAACTTTGGTTTGGGTTGTATTTTGGCTCATGGAAGGCATAGCCCATCTTTCCCATATGGACATTCTGGGCTTAAATTGTAAAGAATATTACAACACCTCAGACTAGAGATTTCTTTGTGGTGGGTCATAGAGAATGACCAAGGCAATGTGTCATAAGGGCTTGATGGCAGAAACATCAGGAGCCTCTTGTTTTATAATTATCTATTATTGGTACAGTGGCCTCTCAAACTCAACATGTAAGTAAACACCCACTCCCTACCCACAGACTATGGAAGTCTTTAGTTCATGGTTTCTGATTCATGCTGCACTTGGCTTCCCTGACATTCTTCCCCTTCTTTGTGTGTCTTGCTTGCTCCCATTATACACTGCTCCTCTGAGACAGGAAAACATCATGGAAAGTACTGCATTGGAGTCAACAGACCTAGAATTGAATTCTATAACTTTCACTTACTAGCTGTGTGACCTTAGTAAAGTTACTTTGCCTTTCTGAGCCTCAATTCCCTTTTGCAAAACAAGAATAATACCTCCCTCATGGAATTGCTATAAGAGTAAGAGATGCTATATGTCAAGTACCTGGTGCCAGGCCTGTCACTCAGCAGATGGCAGGTGAGGATGTCATTGCCCTGCTGCAGGCTGGTGGGCTTTCCCTCCTCCTGCTAAGGTCCTTGACTTGGAGCACTGTAGTATTTTGACAATAGGACTTGCTCTCTTGATAATTACTTGAAACAGGAAAAGTTTCTAGACAAAGTTGGAAAAGACTTTAGCAGTCATCTGGTCCACCTGGCCCAGTGAAGATAGGAGATCCTGGCACAGGCCACCTGACAGATGGTCACCCCAACTCTGCCCATACCAGTGGAGAGCTCACCACCTCCCGAAGTTGCCTGTTACGAAGACTGGTTGATTGGAAGAAAGCTTTTCCTTGAATTGAGCTGAAATCAGTTTCCCCGCTAATTATAGACTCAAAACCATTTTGAGCTAAAAGAAATCTTCAGGATCTTCAAACCCAGCAGCTTATTTTACGAGTGAAGGATCTGAGGCTTGGGGAGGTTAAGGTGAGGTGCCATTCTTGTAGAGCTAAGCAGAGCAGTCTCCTCCTCTGCCCTCACCGGTCAACATGGCCCCCAGTTCTTTCAATACCGCCATTCTCTCAGCTTTCCTCCTGTGAACCAGGGTCCACTCTTCACCCATCTGATCACCGACCTTTGCATATGCAAGTTTGTGATGCCCAGAATTAAGCAATTCTCATTGTGATTTGGCCCTAGCAGAGCAAAATGAGACTATTTGTGAGTCAGAACCGGGGCAAGATAAATGACAATTAGACCTGGAAAGGCCAAAAACTTCAACTAGATGAAACAAACAGGTCATTTAAAGAAATGCAGGTAGTTGTGGTTGTTCAATTCTATTCAGATCCTCCACTGAATACTTAGAATTTGTCCTAGGCACTTTTGAAACATCTGTGCCATGCCTGAAGAAGGTGCTCAGTAGTATTTACTAAATTAATATAGATTTTATTTTAGCTTTTTGAAAAAAACAAATACAAAAGAAGAGAAGGGGGTTGGAGATAGGGGAAAGTATCAAAGGAAGAAATTGACCTGTTGTCTCAAAGCCAGTTGTAAATTAGTAATTTTGCCCAAATAATTGGATTTATCACATGACTTCGGAATAAACCCAAGCAAAATTTCCAGAAGTCTGGCATTATTGCCATTTTTCTGGAAATGTTGTTAGAGAAGGCACAATAAAAAATTGCCTGGTACAATAAAATTGTGAGACCCTTTGTTCAAAACTATTCAGAGAAATTATCTCAGTGGTTCTCACAGTGTTTCTGAGAGGAGAACAGAAGAGGTATGGCTAAAAAGATTATTCACCTGAACAATCCTCAGAAAAGTTATATGTTTTTATGAAACTGCTGTAGTCATCAACATTTAACAAGATGTCATTGCCTCAGTAATTTGTTTTAAGATCATAGTACATCTGGTTATTTGTTTTTGAGATTTTCTTTTCTGAATCTTAGAAACCATTGGCATTATTAGGATAGGTAGACTAAATTCTAGTTTTTATGGGAGTTATTATATGTCCTCCTGGAAAACAGTTCTTAAAAATCACCTTTCTTTATATGAAAGACATTTTTAGCACTCACACCAGAAGTGGTCTCAGAAATAGCTGATCTGACTAGTTAATTATTGTCAAAAAGAACAGCTAAATAAGTACCACACCAAAACTAAAAATCGTTTTTGTTATAAGTTTGCCAGTATTCAAATAGGTAATTTTAAATAACACGCAGCTCTTATAGGCATTTTTTGGTGGTGGTTGCTATTTCAAAAAGGACAACTAACAGCTATTAGCAGCCCTCACCAGGTCAAGGAAATAAACCATTGGCTCGCTTGCTCTTACGACACACTCTAGGGGAGATCCTTGTCCTGGGCTCAAGCTAGACCGAAAGACTAAATGTAAAAGTCAGGCAGGGCAGCAGTGAGTGTCTTTTCATTGTGCTCTCGTCTGAAGAGGTAGCATTGCTGCAGCTTCATAAAATATTGATTTAGTTGTAGTTCAGTAGAGTAGCTGTACTTTGTGGCTTACTTTGAATTATTTTTTTAAGACTAGTTTATAAAATCTTGCTGCCTTCTTAAATATTATTTATCTTACAAAACCTTTTTTTCTTGATAAGGCATCATCAAATTAATAATGGAAATCACAGGGAAATAGGATTCAGTTTTAAAATTAGCATTATTCCCAACTGTTTAAACTTTTCATCTGGTCTGTCTTCTGAGAGGAGAGAAAGGGGAGAGGTAGAGGTAGGTGACTGCTGTATCTACAAGGTTTATTCAATTCAGCAGTCTCTGACTTTTGTAATCCAACAGAAAGGAATTTTTATTGTCCAACTCAGTTACTCCCAAAAGCTGTTGCCAAAAACAAAAGGGACAGAGAATGGTGACAAAGATCCTGCTTTTGATAACAGTCCAAAGCTGGCTCTCTGAGGTAAGTTATTAACTCATATCAGAAACAAAAGAATGGCAGAGCTTTAGAAATAGAAAACCTGGATTCCAGACCTTACTACTTCATTACCCTGTGTATTTGGGGTAATTCATTTAATCTCTGAGTCTCCATCAGTTGCTCAAGGCAGAATGCTGGATCTGATCATCTTTTGGGGCTGTCTTTCAGCGGTAAGACCTATTATCGGAATTCTTCTTGGGAAAGTAGCTGTCTTTGTTTCAGGAAATACCATGATAAACCCCTAGGGCATAGAGCTGGCTAGGGCTCAGGCAACCAAAAAGGGCCAAAAGACTGCATTTGCAGAAGCAGGAAATTAATTTTTCTCGGGGGTCAGGGGTGGCAGAAGGTGCTCCCTATAGAGGAGGGGGGTGGCAGTGCTAGGACATTGTTGGAGCAAGGGCTCTGCATGAAGTGAAGGCCAGTGAGAAACCTCCAGTAGGGTATGATCAAAAGGATTTAAGAACAAGAAAGCCTAAAACTTAATTTTCAGCAGTTTGTGGCATAATGAGCAATCTGACCCTTCCTCATGACCCCTACATCTTAGCAAACGTGAACACACTAATGTTCTGTTTGAGCAGGGGCTTGTTGAAAGAGGAGTAAGGAACCATATGGACATGCTGGGGAACAGAGACAACCTCAAAAGCTGGAGCCGGAGTCTATTTTTCCATTTAGTGATAATGGAAACACTGGTTATTTACCTTTGGTTCCTTTCTAGAATTATAATTGTGTGTGTGAACAAGTGCACGCAAAGTCAGTCTTGACACCATTACAGTTTAAATATGGGTTATTCCATTCTTTGTTGCTTTTAATAATTAAAAAAAAAAATTAAAATGAACTAAAGTTGTTCTAAGTCTGGAAGAAGTCGTAATAAACTTTACAGAAGGTGAGAGGAAGGAAGACAAGAGGTTCTCTCTCACTTCTTTTCACTTCAATAAATTCAATCAAGGCAATGTTTCTAGTTAATAAAGTGAACTGAGTTGACTTTTTCTTAAAACAGCAATTGCATAAATTAAAATATGGTGTTTGTCACCCCTCCCCCATTAACTTTCATAGATTTATGCAAATTCTGTTATTGACCCTTGCTTCTATACTACTGCCCTCCAATTTCCATGGCAAATGGAAACAGAGACAATACGGTAGCCTGAAAGAAAATGGTACCCTAAAATTCTCACTTAGCTATTACTTTCAACCACTTAAATGACAAAACGTTTTAGAACTTCTCAGAAGTAACAAAAGGTACTGACTGCAATTCTACTCCCTTTCTTTGCTCTCACTCTCCCATCAAGAGAAGGTAGTAGTGAGAGGTAACACAGCCCCAAACAGGCAGAAAAGGAGAAAGTGTGATAGGCAGAGGGAATGGACCTAACAGGAACTGAACAGGCAGCCCCTGAAAACTTGAGAACTTCCTGCCTCTTCAATGCATTGATTCCCTTTAAAAGACAAAGGGGGGGTAAAGGTTAACTACTTTTTCAGACCTTAAGCTTACCTGTTAAGGCACTTACTTACCCTCCCCACCCTACCCATATTTTTTCATATAAAACCCACTGTTTCATTTGAATGCATTTTGCTAGGCTATGGTAATCTGCAAAACAAAACAAAAATAACGTTGACCATTTTTTTTTTATAAAACTGTTGCATCAAGAGAAAGGTTGTGTTTTATTTTCTGAAATGAGCACAAAGTACACCTTTCACAATAACACTGAAAGCAGGTGCAAAGACTGACAGTGACCTTTGACTAAAGGTAGCTTTGTAAAAAGAAAAATACCAAATAAATCAGTGCCCTTTCTGATTGTTGTAAAACTGGAGGGGGGGGAGGGACAGGGAGGGGATGTTTGTTACATAAAAGTTGGTCCAAACTTACAAAAAAAGCACAAATGTGCATAGTTCAGAAGATCTGCAAGAGGGCCATAAAAGGCTTATGTCCCTAAGATTAGCATCCACTTAAAACTGCGAGAATACAAAATAAAACTGTTAACTAGAATTTGTGAAGATGTACAATCGATAGATCTAGTTTTAGAACAGCATGAATTTAAGCAAAGGTTTTTTTTTTTCTTTTTTTTTAAACTATTGTATGCAAGACCCTTCTCCACATAAAAATAAAGCTGTTGTTGAATTAATATTATTCAAGTCTCTTGGATTGCTGCCTTAAATTGCAGCTAGAAAAGTCTTTCCAGATAAAAATGATGTGCCTGAGGAAAAACAGATACTCAGTATGGTAACCCTCTGCCTCGACCTCTGCCAGTTGATGTGCTAATGTGTCCCCTGTATCCCTGTGGGTATCCAGGTCCTTGGGCAGGAGAAGTCCAGGTCTGTCCATGCATAAGGCCGGGGCCGCCCGGGTTTTCCTGTAAGTTACCACCATAGTTATAGTTGTGCATCTTTGCTGGCAAAGGATGAGTACTCTCTGGCCCTGTGGAAGGGTCACTGCTATTTGCCAGGACTGCAATAGGACCATGGCTATATTCAAATCTATGGTCCTTGTCTCCACTAAACAACATGGGACCAGCATTGAGGTAAATGTCTCCATATCCAGCTACTGAACTGGCAAATGACTCAGAAAAGGCAGAAGGCTGAGGTGGACCACCAGAATGAGATGAAGCAGTACTGTAGTTATCCAAAGGCTGAATATCTGAGTTTCCAATGAAGTTACGTCGTTCCAATGGTGGAGCAGAACTGCTTCCTAAACCATCATTGCTAACATAAGGGGCAGAAGAGAAAGAAGAGGATCCAAAGTTGTCCTTGTAGTCTGAAGTGGGCACATAAGTGTCTCCTGCTTGATAATCAATACCACCTTCTCTTTTGGGTTCATCCTGGGGCTGATGCTGAGCAAGCAGCTGTAACAGGGCTGCTTTCACTCCAGCATGAGGGTCAGTTAATGAAGAACTAGTGGTGGGTACGTGCTGGTTTTCTGTCCGATAATCCAGGTCTTCCTCAGTGACTGGTGGTGGTTCAGGGGGTTCAGGAGGTCGTTGATCAGGAGGCAGAATTCGAGGCCGGTCTGGTTCCGGTGTAAGCTCCAATATCCTCATATCTTGGTGCTGGATGAGGTCATCTTGCCCTAAGTGAAACAAAGCAAAAAAGAGAGTCGAAAGTTACCATGGAAAACTAAATATCCAACTAGTCAACGTTTACTATGGGCGGTCCTAAACATGATTCTACAAGTTCCATCTCTGGCAAAACGGTAAATGAAAAAGAAAAAGGTTTACAAGTACTAACATTGCCTGCTAACATTTAAATGAGTCTATGTAACTGAAAATTTTTATTTTATTTGGCTTTTCAAAGTTACTTCACATATACCAATTTATTTGTGCATATACCTATTTATTTGTGGAAGAAAAAAAGCTACGGTGTACAAAACATTTATGCCTTGGCCAAACATCCTATTGTATCTGGAGTAAAGGATTATTTCTTAACATTGGCTTACCTTAGAAAAACCTATAGCGCTCATAATGCGTTATATCTCACATGGATAATTTGTTAAAGAACCCATTCCAGGGAGTAAACAGACTAGGAAACCAACCTATAACCAATAACCTGAGAATTTTCAGGACCTCTCCTAGCAATGTCACTGAACAATACAAATTATACATAATCGACAACAGCAAGAAGAGAGAATGAAACCAGCTGTTAGCAGTCTGGCATTTGCACACTCACCAGATACCGGAGTGCTAGGTTCTGGAGGTGGCCTGAGTTGTAATGATGCTTCATGTCCCGATCCATTTTCCCTCTCCTCTAGTAGCACATCTTTCTGCTTTGACTGCTGAGCCTTTATTAACTGAGTCAACAGAACTGCAAATGCACTCTGCACAGCCGCTTGGGCAGCATCAGTCTCCACTTTAGGCTGGATGGTCTGAGAAGAAGGCTGAATTCCTCCCAAAGGTTTCGAAGACTCCTGTTGTGGCGTTGATGGATCTGTCTGTTTTTCACCTGTTGCCAAAATTCCAGCAGGAAGGTTTATTTTATTTAGCTGCTGTTGAGTCTCACAGTTTACCTTAATGTTCAACACTTGGACAAAATCAGCCATATTAATACTCGTTTTAGATTGTAGTAGGTTTAGTAGAATTGCCAATTCACTGTGGTTTAACTGCTGTCCAGGGCCTGTTTTTACTAAAGACAAAATTTGTATTAATTATAGCTGCCAAATTCACAGTTCCTCCCACCCCCCAATGGCTCTGTATTACCATATTAAAATGTACATTTGAGGGAGATGTTTAAAAAATACTTTGAAAAGGGAACCTCTGTCTAGTTAAATACCATGTACACTTAAGATGTACCTGCATATAAAACAAAAAGAACTGCCATCAATTTTGAATAAATTATCTTTAGGAGTAAATATTATACTTCGAAAGGAAAATCAAGACTATCACTAAAAGTCCATTCGACAGATTTAACCAGAAAATAGCATCTTGTGTGAATGGGAAATTGATTATGATGGCTAACATAGAGTGTCCAGATACTTTCCAAGCACTTTATATCCTTTATTCCTCACAACAATCTTATAAAGCAGGCTCTATTATTAACTTCAATTTGCTGAGAAGAAACTGTTACCCAGAGAGACTATAGTAAATAACTTGCCCAAAATTACAAATTCTGTAAGTGGCAGAGGTGAGATTTAAACTCAGGTATTCTGATTCCAGAATCTAAGCTCTTAACTACTATATTGTACCTGTTTCTCTAAAGTTTATTATCCAAGAGCCTAATCTTTGCCTCAAATTGAAAAACTAGGCTGTTTTGCAGACTAGGATCTGCAAAATGATAATGATAAAATGTCTGGATTTTAATTCAAATTACTTTTTTTTAAGTTAAGTCACTTTGGGTAAGTTAGGAATGCCTTTAGAAACATGATTACATGCATATATGATAGTAAAATAGATGTACTTGTTTTTCTTCTTCCAACTTTCAGTTTAGACTTGGGATGATTTACACAGGTTTTTGTGCAAGCTTATCTGAATGATATATAACAATAAGACTCAAATGTATGTAACGCTCTATATAACACTGACAAGCAATTCCCAAAACCACAGATGACAGGCTAATAGAAGAGAAACTCTAAGAAGATAAAAAACTGATGATTAATGCTATCTTTTTATATTTTCTTTATATATTTTGAGATGCTTTTGCAAGTTCTTCTTATGACCTGCAAGCCTTAATAAGAAACCATGCTTATTTGCTACAACCCAGGAGCCATTTTCCCTCATTTTCCTTTTCATTTCCCTATTAGCAGAAAACAGCCTCCATGCGAACTCTCAGGGAAGTACTCTTTACATAAGGTGTCTCTTCTGCAGAAGGGGCATTTCCTTTTTTCAAGGTACTTACTGATGATGGAGGAGAAAACAGAGCAGAGAGGATTCTTCCCTATTTCAAAATACCAGAATTCTCACTTCTTAATAGTGATAGTATTTTTTTAAAAAGGAAAATAAAAAATAAAACTCTCCACCATCAATATGGTTGTAAAATAAGTTAGAACAAAGCAACAACAAAATAAGCCCACAAAGGGCAATTCATTTTTTAACAGCTATAATAGAGTGAAATAACTACCCTTTATTCTACTAGGGTTGCTAGTATATGAAGGACAACAGTTCCATGAAGAGGAGCAGAAATAAAGACCTGATAGTCTTGTCAAGCATGACAACTATTGCCTGGGACAACTGACCACTATCCAAACTTTCTGTTACTGCCATCTCAAATCCTTTTTTAGCAGTACACTAAATGGTATATAAAACATATAAATACAAATTAAGAAAACCTACCATTGTTTCACTTTGCCTTTCTTTTTTTTTATTATTTTTTTTTGTTACAGAGTCTCGCTCTGCCACCCTGGCTAGAGTACAGTGGCGTGATCCTAGCTCACAGCAACCTCAAACTCCTGGGCTCAAGCAATCCTCCTGCCTCAGCCTCCCAAGTAGCTGGAGTAGGTGGGACTACACGCGCGCGCCACTACAGCCGGTTAATTTTTTCTATTTTTAGTAGAGACAGGGTCTCACTCTTGCTCAGGCTCAGGCTGAGGTCTTGAACTCCTGAGCCCAGGCGATTCTCCAGCCTTGGTCTACCAGAGTGCTAGGATTACAGGCATGAGCCACTGCACCTGGCCAAATTTTATATATTTTTAACATGAACAGAAATAATATTGAATTTAATATAGATAGCCCTCATTGTATAGAATAGATGTTCTATAAATCTGTGTGTGTACCAAATATTTTCATGTATAAGGGGAATTCACTATTTCAAGAAAGAATACTTTTGAACAACAAATATAACTGCTTTTGGTTTTTAAAGTATGAGTATTTTAAATATGTAGTTAATCAAGATCAAATATAAGCTTGTAGACTACATGGGTAAGCATTAACGGCAATCTTTCGCAGGCTTTCTCAGCTATTCTATATTTATACTCAACCACCAAAAGTTCAATCTGATCCACAGATCTGTTTTAAACAACTAAGTGATCAACATTTACTCAGTTCTTAATAAGTGCTAATCTGTTTTTTCATGTTTATAAACCACCACCTATGTGCACATGTATGCACATATGCACATTTATTTTATATCACTCTCTGTCTTCGTAAAAGAAACTTAAGCTAAAGCTGAATGTTTCTGGATTCTAGAGGCAAAAAATGAGGGAGTAGAATTCATTTTTAAAAAAGTTAACTAAATGAGATGATTTTAACAAGACTTTTGACAACACTGAAGAGGCTGACTTCTTATCAAGAAACTTACTCTTATGACAGATTGAGTCAGAAGAAATTTAAGTTTCCTCAAAGTAACTACATATAAAATATCCTTCTTTATCATATTTTAAGTCATTTTGGCACAGATAATCAGATTCTAATCTTTGAGATTCTCTAATATAACAGGGGAAATATATAACATTAAGAGTGACCTGAGGGCATTATAAATGGTATAGAAGAACTTCCATTATAATTTTTAGCTATCTTCCTTATCTTTCTTCCTATTCCTTAAGCATCTGTAGACACTGAACACTGAGCCTCACTGAGAGCAGTATTAGTAAGAGATCTACTGACTCCTGCACTAGGAGCCAGAAGGAAATAGAAAAACCTAACCAATAACCAATTATAGGTAATTCAATGCTTCTTTATAAGTTATTTTACCTTGAGATTACTTAAAATTGTGGTGCCAATAGCAATGAAACTCCTGTACTGGCACAAACAGATACGAAATGCCCAGTTCAGTGAACAAAACTTTTATCAGTTAGCCACAGATTCTTTAACACACTAGAGCAATATGATCAACATTAACTACAAAACAATGTAAAGAAAACCAACCCATGGAAGCATTACTGACCAGGTGCTACATTTGAGTTGCCCTGAGATTTCAGCTGTGAAGACGGCAGCACACCCTGGGGTGTATTGGTTCTACTGTCATCCAAGCCCAGAGACAAGTCCTTTCTGGGGGCTTTAATTGTGGAACCATCATCAGTCATGCCCATTTGCTTCTGTCTTCTTCGCTTTTTACTCCATAACTCATGACAATCTTGCCATAAAGGAAGGCTAGAAAAAAAAAAATTAAATTGTGAATGGCATTTCCTAACAAAAAAATGCTAAAGTTACTATGTAGGACAAAAGCCACCCCCTCACCCGAAATTGTTCTTGAAGATGTCATACATAGGCTTTGTAAAACTCCTCCAATAAAAATCATCCTTGATGCCCCATCTCCTTCAGGACATCACCTTTACAGACAGACTATTTTTCTTTTGCTTCTGAATAATCAATAATCATTTATCAAAATTTTGAATGGAGAATATATGTTTATAAAAGTAGGCTAGTATTATCCTTGGTGCAATCTTTTAAAGCCAATCCTTATCACAGTACGTCATACATTAAATAAGACATGAAAAAGAAGGCAGAAAAATATGCCATTTACAGAAACTAGATACAGGATAAAACAGTAAAGGCTAGAACATAACATTTGCAAAAAACTTTATAGCAAAAGTTTTTTACTTTTTAGTAACCTATTCTTTGCTTCTATGTCCGAATGCTCTAGAATTAAACTAGATGCTACAAATGAGTTTTAAAAATAGGTAATCCAGGCATAGAGAGACTCACGATTCATCAACAAAGATCTGGGAATAACTAGTAACTATCAAAATTACCCACAATTCTGAAACAATTCTATCTTTATGTAATTTCATAAAACTGACAACACTAGAGAATAACTTTTGCTTAAAAAGACAGATATAATATTTAATTTATAAATATTTTCTTCTTACCCTAATAAAAAACCCAATGGAAAGTTACTATTATATTTATTTTAAAGATAAGAAACTTGAGGCTTGGAAAGGTTAATAAACTTGCCCAGAATATCTACAAATTCCCTTAAGCAACCCCACCTGGTGATATATACCTGCAGTCCTCAATCTGGATATGTTTACCTCTAAGGGTACATGAAGACTCTCCAAGGGGATACACCTGGAATTGTTTTAAAGGAATTTCCGTATCCATATGTCCTTTTTCCTAAGATTGAGCTTTGAGAATGGCCTGCACGTTCAAGCAAGTTCTTCTTTCACATCTCCTCTTTCACAATTACTCTTATCTCATGTTATAAAATAAAGGCATATGCAACAATATGGTTGAATCTTAGCAATATAATATTAGTAAAACAAAAAGGTCATTCCCAAAAGATTACAAACAGCATGACACCCTTTTATAAAATTA
>NW_012133858.1:17979468-17980278 GCF_000956105.1 Propithecus coquereli | reverse complement strand
ATGAAGAGCATCAAAAATAGTAAATATCTGGATAAATGTAGAAGACTTTTTTCTATTAATTTCTTTCAAATAAAAAGGCCTGTTTAAGCAGTGGCTCATGCCTGAAATCCCAGCTATTTGGGAGGCTGAGGCAAAAGGATCGCTTGAGGCCAGGAGTTTGGGACCGCTTGGGCAACATAGCAAGACGCCATCTCAAAAAAAAAAAAAAGAGGACTACTTAAAACAAAAATTATAACAATACCTTGTGGAATTTGCAATGTATATAGAAGCAATACATGTGACAAGTATTGCTAAAAGGATGGTGGGGGGGCAGGCTAATGGGGTTTTAAGGTGCTACCTTTTACATAAAGTGATACAATATAAACTCTGAATTAGACTGTGAAAAGTTAAGGATGCATACTGTAATCCCTAGAACAAACACTAAATCATGCAGGAAATATAGTGAAAAAGTCAATAGAGAAAAAGTATTCAAATCTAAAAGATAGAAAAACATCAAACCGAAAAAATTAACAGAAAACAAACCCTTTGGTTTCCCTTTGCCCCCAGGACAAAATCCATGAAGCCTCCATGGTCTGGCTTTGCCAACCTTGCCAGCCTCATCTCTCCAGTCCACTAAACTTCCTCCATATTAAGCTTTCTATTCTTCTCTCCCCTCTCCCTTTCCTTTCATCTCTTGCCAGGGACATCATTGCACGGTCCTTTCACCTCCTCAATCTCCGGGTCTCAGCTAAGGTGATACTTCCTTCAGGCAGCTTTTCTGGGCTAGGCTTTCCCTCCTCCTGGGGTCCATTGCACCTCAAACATCCTCCA
>NW_012133858.1:17976667-17979418 GCF_000956105.1 Propithecus coquereli | reverse complement strand
AAAAAAAAAAAAAAAAAAGCTGGAGCCGGGAGGCAGAGAGGCCCTCAGGAATGCATGCCCTCCTAAATCAGCAGAGTGCTTGGCAGGGCTTCCAACCAGACATGAGAGGGCCAGCAGAGCCCAGCTGGGATTTGGGTTACCTTGATGAGGGAGGGTCTGCAGGCTGCCTACCCTCTCAGCACCTTTGCGGGCTTCCTCTAAAGTGTTTTTGTCCTTTTCACATCAGTGATGATTTAAGTGGTGATTTCAGAGTCTCGTAGGATCACCTGTCTGTCTCCACTATTTCAGTTAGAGCATAGGCATTTTCTCTTAATATTATTTTACCCTCAGTGTGTTTCATAAACCCCTTCATATTGTTCTTAAGTCATTTTCTAGCTTTAGCTAATTTTGCCATTTTTGTTTTTTTTCCTCTTTTTCATAGAAGTGAATTAACAGATTCTGGCTCATTTCCTATCCTCTTTTCCATTTATCATTCAGATTTTTGTTTACCTGGAACTCTCTGAAGATTATTTGCAAGGCTCCCTTAGTAACCATTTGTAATTTGCTTTCTATAAGCACTATTCTTTAAGACATCAGTTTTTAGCATATTTAATGATAATTAAATCATCTTTCATAACCAAAAATTTTATTCCTTCTTCCAACTTCAGTTTTTCAAAGAAGTTTATTGTTACGTGTTCCCCATTCAATTCTATTCTATAAGAGTTTCACATTCTCACCCTAAGTAAAAATGATTACTTTGGAGCTCCAACTATAAAAACACTAACACCTTCTAAAGGTTATGCTAGAGAGAGAATAAATTGGTATAAGTCAAGGATAATTATATTACCTCTCTGAGTGTCCAGACTTCCAGGATGGAAAGCAGGAGTGGGCTTGGGTCTCTTTAGGGATTTAACCACCTTCAGTGACTGTGAAAATCAGCTCATCCTGAAGGGAGAGAGTTTTATCTCAGTATCCCAGCCCCAGGAGGTCTGTCTTTGCAAGTCTGGGGGTCTTTAGAATCCATATCTTTTTTTTTTTTTTTACTGAGGTTTCCTTGTGATTGTGATATGAGACCAGCCTGAGACCACCACCCTACCTTCCACCCACATACCAGAGCCTGAATTCTGAGAAAAATTGGGAAGGGAGCAGAAAAAAATTGTTCTTTCAAGAAATTTTTACTATTTGGGGAAATGCTTTGGTTTTGGGGTGGGAGTATTTTGGTGTTTTTCTAATTGACACTGGAGCTACATAGAAAATACTGTTTTAAGTCAGAATATTTGAGAAACTATATTCCAAGTTTGTGGAGAAAATTAATATATGCTTAGAAAAAATAAGCACACCAAAATATTTACAGAGTTTATATGTGAGTGATGGAATTGTGGATGATTTGAGGGGAACCATGAGGAACCATGATTCAAAGAGGTGAGGTAATTTGCCCAAGTTGTCATGGCCAGCAAAGTACTAGAGGAAAGATTCAAACCCAAGTCTACTTGACTTAAAATCTGTTCTCTAACAGCTGTTGAAATCAAAAAGCCATGTGTAAAAAATACAGATATGGCACTCTGAGTGTGGTAGATTGCATTATTGATGTCAATTCTGCATTGCCCTCTAGGAGTATTTCACATTCACATCCTTACTCTGGCCTCTTGATGGACAGGATGTAGTCCATGTGCCTTGATTTTGGGTTTGGCCATGTGACTTGCTTGGGTCAATGGATTGAGGGATAAATATAATAAAAGGGAAAGCTTAAAATGGGCTAGCACAATTGGGCCTTTTGTACTCGTGCCTTTTGCCAAGAAGATAACATACTTAAGGTAACTTCTGGTCCAACGTGAATGAGAAATATGTGGGGCAAACATGTGCCCAACCTGCAGCTTAAAGCTTAAATCTTATCAGTCAACCTGAAGACATATAGTGAAAAATAAATGATTATGGTTTTAAGTCACTGTGTTGTAGATTGTTTTATGTAGAATTATTATGATTGGTTGATATAAAACACAAAGATGTTTTTATTAAAGTAACAGAACTGAAACTCCTGATATGTCAATTCAAGTCCAAATTTGGTTATGCAAATGTTATAGGGTCTAGAGGTATCCAACATCTCAGAAAAGGATATAACAAGACCTTTTATTTAATGCAGCCTGCCTCAGGGCATGGTATGACAGCAAGTCTCCAATGAGGAGGGAAATATTTACATCAGGAATACATGGCATTCTGAGAAAAAAAGGAACACAAATCCCAAATCTCTAAAGTCTAGACTTGGGAAATACAGTTGATGTGTACCAGGTCCAGGGTAGGGAATGAACAATGAGGAAAGGAGAAGAAATATCCTGGTCTCCAGAGCTCAAAAGTTCTTTTCTGAGGGGGCATGGAAATGAGGCGACAGCAAGGGTATGAATGTAAAGACACTTTTTTGAGGTTGGAGCTGAAAGGCCCTGAGACCCAAGTGGGCACCTTTGTGTGAGCTCTGGAGAATTTTGACTCAGTCTGTGAACTATACTCTTAGAGTCCAAGCACTGGTCCCACATTTATACTCCTCACCCATCTTTTTTTTTCTTGTTTGCACAAATGAACTGTATTTTGTGGTATGTCATGAGCTGTCTTCCAAATCATTAAATATTCTTCTACAATTTAGTTTTTAATGACTACAAAGTTTTCTCTTCTGTGGTCCAGCATCCTAAGGCATCTGCTTATTTAGGATGGGAACTCAGACAGAAACATTTTTTTCCCATGGTCTTTTTTTTTTTTTTTTTTTTTTTGAGACAGGGTCTC
>NW_012133858.1:17973414-17976617 GCF_000956105.1 Propithecus coquereli | reverse complement strand
TCCGGGTCTCAGCTAAGGTGATACTTCCTTCAGGCAGCTTTTCTGGGCTAGGCTTTCCCTCCTCCTGGGGTCCATTGCACCTCAAACATCCTCCATCACTTGGTGTCTCTGAAATTTCTCATTCAGGGCCTCTGTTTCTGTAGACTGAGCTTCAGGAGGGCAGGGACATGGGCTGTTTTGCTCAACATTTTATGCCCTGGCCTAGCACAGAGCTCAGAACATAGTAAATGCTCAGTAAACATTTGTGGAATGGCTAAATGAATGAATACAGAAAGAATATATTGATTAGTCTGCCTGGGGGAGAGTCCCTATTCTGGGGGGATGCTGCCACAAAAAATAGCAGTGAAGGAAGCTGAGGGAAGTGAAGAAAGCCTGTTAGAAGCACTGAGGCAGTGAATGCTGACATGAAAGGTGGCCAAGTTATAAGGTCCTCCAGGTTCGTCCATGTTGTCACAAATGGCAAGATTGCCTTCCTTTTTTTTTTTTTTTTTTTTGAGACAGGGTCTCACTCTGTCACTCAGGCTGGAATGTGAAATGCAATGGCTCCCTGTCTCAGCCTCTGGAGTAGCTAGCACTACAGGTGCATGCCACTATGCCCAGCTAATTTTTGTATTTTTTAAAGAGGGTCTCATTTTTTGCCCAGGCTATCCTCGAACTCCTGGCCTTAGGCAGTCCTCCCACCTCAGCCTCCCAAAGTGCTGGGATTATAGGTGTGAGCCATGGTGCCTGGCCTCATGTTCTATCTTACACCTTTTTTTCTGTCTTTTAAAAAAATATGAATCTATACCCAAGCAAACATGCTAAATGGAACTACCAGAAAGTAAGTTAATGGAATGAAAGAAAAATCAAAGAGAATAAAATAGATAAAGGAAACATTTTGCCCAAGACTTAAATGAGATTCTCTGCATATTCATTAATATTTAATAAGAAATATCTATGACCAAGCATATCATGAGACATAGAATTTGATACATTTTTTCATAAATCCAAATCCTAGAAATTTATTCTAAGCATATGATTCAAAACAACAGGAATTCATATTAAAAAGACACCTGTACCTGAAGGTTTATCACAGCGCAATTCACAATTGCAAAAATATGGAATCAACCTAAGTGTCTGTCAATTAATGCAGTATAAAGAAAATTAATGTGGGATAAAGAAAATGTGGTATAGATATATACCATGGAGTACTACTCAGCCATAAAAAGGAATGAAATAATGTCATTTGCAGCAACTTGGATGGAACTGGAGGCCATTATTCTAAGTGAAGTATCTCAGGAATGGAGAAACAAACACCACATGTTCTCACTAATAAGTGGGAGCTTTATGACACATAGTCATAAAGTAATATAAAGGACATTGGAAACTAAGAAGAGGGGAGGTTGATGGGAGGGTGAGGGATAAAAACTTACCTATTGGGTACAATGTACGCTATTCTGGTGATGGGCACACTAAAAGCCCTGACTTCAACATTATATTTAATATAATTGATCCATGTAACAAGAACACTTGTACCCCCTAATATTTTAAAATAAAAATTATAAAAAACAAAACAAGAATAGACTATAGGGTATATGGCGGAATGGCTCCTAGAAGACACAGTACTTGCACAAATTACTATAAACTCTAGATAAAATATAAAACACAAAACCCGAAGACATTGGAGAGTAAACAAAAGCAGGCAAATTCTGGAAAGGAGTTAACACTCAGGGAAAAAGGAACATCACAGGGTAAGTTATCCATTTACAGAGCTTTGGCCTAATGACAGGCCATAGTCAGCACTGCATGTGGTGTCTATAACCCAGAGAACATTTGATAAAACACTATCAGACAAAATTCAGGTAAACACCTAGTGCTGGAGGGAGAAGGTAGAATCCCAGAAAAGAGAAAGTCTTGAAGGGTTGTAAATTCTGTCTAGATCTCTAGTTGACTTCTAAAACACAGGCATGAGATAGACTTGCACTGAGAACAAAAGATTGCATTTACATTTGAGCTGCCGTCAGAGAGTTTACAGTTCAAGTCCAATCAGATTAATTGCCTGGTTTTAAAATAACCCATGTTCTTTAGAGAATATGACAGAATCCAGAATCTCTACAACATAGTATTTACAAGGTCCAGGATGTAGTCTGAAGACTCAGGAAAATGTGACCCATTTTCAGGAAAAAAGACAACAGAGACCAATGATGAGAAGATCAGAATTTGAAACTAGAAGATAAGGATTTAAAAGCTAGTATAACCACGTCCAAAGAAGTAAAGGAAAATATGTTCACAATGAATGGAAAGATGGGGAATCTTAGGAGACAAATGAAAACTATAGAAAAGAACCAAATAGAAATTCTAGAACTAAAACCTGTAATATCTGAAATGGAAAAGTCACTGGATGGTTTTAACAGTAGAATATAGATGACAGAAGAACAACCCAGTAAGCTCAATAGCATCTGATCTGAAGAAACATATTGAAAAAATAAATAAGCAGAGATCCAGGGACTTGTAGGACAATATAAAAAGTCCAATATATGATTAAAGGAAAGAATGAAGCAAAGAGAATATTTTAGGGAACAATAGCCAAAATTTTTCTATATTTAATAAAAGATATAAATTTATAGGTTAAAGAGTGAAATCTAAGCAGGATAACTACAAAGAAAATTGTGCCTAGAAACATAGTCAAAATGCTGAAAAAAGGTAAAGGGAAAATCATGAAAAGATTATATACACAGGAACAATGACTTGAGTGACTGGTGACTTTTAGTAGAAACTTATGGAGATAGTGAAAAAAGCATTTTTTAAATGCTGGGAAAAAATTGTCAGCCCTGAATAATTATTAATATATATCCAGCAAAAGTATCTTTCAACAATTAAAGTGAACTTTTCAGACAAAAAAGCACTAAGGTAATTTGTTACTAATAGGACTACACTACAAGAAATGCTAAAGAAAGTTCTGGCTGAAGGAAATTGATAACCAAGATGGAAAATTATTTTAAGAAGGAATGAAAGGCCGGGCACGGTGGCTCACGCCTGTAATCCTAGCACTCTGGGAGGCCAAGGCGGGTGGATCCCTCAAGGTCAGGAGTTTGAGACCAGCCTGAGCAAGAGCGAGACCCCGTCTCCACTAAAAAATAGAAAGAAATGATCTGGACAACTAAAAATATATAGAAAAAATTAGCCGGGCATGGTGGCGCATGCCTGTAGTCCCAGCTACTCAG
>NW_012133858.1:17944257-17971539 GCF_000956105.1 Propithecus coquereli | reverse complement strand
TCGAACTCCTGAGCTCAAACAATCCGCCCGCCTCGGCCTCCCAGAGCTAGGATTACAGGCGTGAGCCACCGCGCCCGGCCTTCCTTTTTAAGGCTAATAGTTCATTATATGTATGTGTGTGACATTTATCTGTTCATTTGTGGATGGGCACTAAGGTTGTTTCCATATCTTGGCTATTACGAATAATGCTGCAATGAACATGGGGATGGTGGGCAGTTATCTCTTCAACATACCGATTTCAATTCCTTTGGATAAATACCCAGAAATGGGATTGCTGGATCATAAGGTAATTCTATTTTCAATTTTTTGAGGACCCTCCATACTGTTTTTCATAATAGCTATACCAATTTACATTTTCACCAACAGCGTACAAGGGTTGCCTCTTCTCCACATCCTTACCAACACTCGTCGTTTTTTGGCTTTTGCTAGTAGCCAACCTAATGAATGTGAGGTGATATCTCACTGTGGTTTTTGATTTGCTTCCCTGATGATTAGTGATGTTGAGCACCTTTTCATATACTTGTTGGTCATTTGTATGTCTTCTTTGGAAAAATGTCTATTCAGGTCCTTTGCTCAGTTCTTAATCAGGTTATTTGGTTGTGTGTGGGTTTTTGTTTTTGTTTTTGTTTTTGTTTTTTTTGCTGTTGAGTTGTGTGAGTTCCTTACATATTTTGGCTATTAACTCCATATTGGATATATGGTTTGCAAATGTTTTCACTGATTTCGTTGGTTGTCTTCTTATCTTGTTGATTGTTTTCCTTTGCCGTGCAGAATCTTTTTAGTTTGAGGTAGTTCCACTTGATTACTTTTGCTTTTGTTGCCTGTGATTTTGGTGTCATTATCTTAAGTGAAAAAAAGCCAGAGACAGAAAAACAAATACTGCCTGATCTCACTTCTATGTGGAATCTTAAAAAGTTGAACTCATAGAGAGTTCTCTTTCAAGAAAGTAGAAGGGTAGTTATTGGGGGTCAGGGGATGGAGGAAATGGAGAGATATTGATCAAGGGGTACAAACTTTCAGTTATAAGTTCTGGGGACCTAATGTAAAACATGGTAACTGTAGTATATAATAATGTATACTTGAAATTTTCTAAGAGAATGGATCTGTAGTATTCTCAACATACACACACCAAAAAAGGTAAGTATGTGAAGATATGTCAATTAGCTTGATTGTGGTGATCATTTTACAGTGTATATGCATATCAAAACATCATGTTATACACTTTAAATATATTCTACTTTTATTTGTAAATTATACCTCAGTAAAGCTGGGGGAGAAAAGAACCTTTAAAAAAAAAGAATGCTGTGGCATATCACTGAGTGGAAAAGCATAGAACAGTGTGGGTAGTATGCTGCCATTTGTGGGATATATAGGCATAGTCTCCCTCTCGAAGGATGTACAAGGAATTTGTAACAGTGGGTTTCATTTCTTGCCTCATTGTAGAGGCAAGAAAATCTTTTCAATTTGTACAGTGTTCAAGTATTGCTTGCTTAAAGTAAAATTAAAAACAAAAAGAATAAATTATAGGCATGAAGACTTTATGTGCAATACTAGCCATAACTGGAAAAAAATAAAAAACAACCTACATATATATATAATGGAACTGGCTTACATGACTATGGAGGTTGACAAGTCCCAAGATCACCAGGGTGAGTTAGCAAGCTGGAGACCCAGGAGAGCTGATGTAGTTTCAATCTCAAAGCCAACAGGCTCAAGACCCAGGAAGAGCTGTTGTTTCAGTTTGAGCCAGAAGGCAGGAAAATGCCAATGTCCCAGTTCAAAGGCAGTCAGGCAGGAGTTCTTTCTTACTCAGGGCAGAAGCAGCATTTTTGTTCTATTCAGGTCTTCAACTGATTGGGTGAGGCTCACCCCCATTAGGCAAGGCAATCTGCTTTTTACTCAGTCTACTGATTTAAATATTTATCTCATCCCAAAACATCCAGAATAATATTTAACCAAATACCTGGGTACTCTGTGGCCTAGTCAAGTTGACACATAAAATTAACCATCACAATGCCCTGCAATAGGGTAATAGGATATAATGCAGCCATCAAAGTGTTAATTTTGAAGGTTAGGGAAAATGAATACGCTAAGGAGCTGAATGGAAAAATAATCATGAAATACCATATTGTACCTGTAGTTGCACCTGTGAAATATGTGTACACATGGATAAGGAAATGAAGGGAATAGAAAGAAATAAAAAGAGCTTTTATGCTAATCTGGTGAGATTACAGGAAAGAATTTTCCTTACACTTTTTCCTTTAATTTTTAATAATTGTTAAAAATTCAAGAAACCAGGAATGCTAGGTGTAGGAGCTTACAGGAGGATGAAGCAATAATAATAAGCAGTGCCTGACCCATTGTCTATACCCAGTACCTACTGAGTAAATTAATAATTGCTACTGTCTTATGTTGGGTTCCCCCAGAAGCAGGCTGTGGTGCAAGGATTTGACTGCAAATAGTTTATTTCGAATGTGATCACTGGTAGGGGAGTGGGGAAGTGAGGCTGGGAAGGGAAAGAAGCCACTACAGGACACTGTAATAAGAAAGCTAACATTGGAGACCTCTGGGAGAATGTGGGGCATAGGCTTCAGGTTTAGGTCACTCAGAGGACAAGAAAGGAGTTTTAATCTACCAACTCTCATTCATCTTTGGTTGAACGGGCTGCTCCTGGGGGCATTACCTCCTTGGCATTTCCAGCCTGCCCCAAGCAAGAGCCCATCACACTTCTGTGGCTAGAGAAAGCACTCAGGCAGAGTCACAGGTGCTTGCAGTGAGAAGCTGTTGGTTGCATGGGAACAGTGACTGCTGAGGGGATGGAGTGGAGCACTGATAACACCTGTAGAGTTTAGTTTTACTGAACGCTGCCAGGATTCAGGCACTTAGAGAACACTTTCTCTAATTCCCACAACAATTTTACACAGTGAATATTATTAGTGAAGAAACTGAAGCCCAGAGAGGTTGGGACTTGCTCAAAGTCGTGCAGAGCAATTTACAGAATCAAGTAAGTTACTTGAACTACAAGCTGAATATTTTTTCCTTCCTCTTGCTACCTCTCAGTAAATGCAAAACACTGGAAATTACCTAGATAAACTCACCAAAAAAGTAAAATGGTAATATCTGAAAGGTAACAACAATTTAGTAAGATCAACTTCAAAACAGCGTAGCTATCCAAGTCCAATTATGTAATCAGTAAGTATTAAAATCCATAAGAGAAAAAGTTTGCACGGGGAGAAGGGGATCTACCATGACAGAAACACCAATACCAGCTAAGACTCAGACCAAGGTCAATAAGCCCACATTTACCACTTTCCAAGAGACTAAACAATTCATGACAGTGGAAGGAAATTTGTAGGTGCTTTTAGAAAAGAAAATCTGCCTTTGTCACTCCCTCCCTCAGAATCCTTCAATGGATCCCAGTTGCCTTAAGTATTATCCCCTTAGTAGAGCATACAAGTGCTTTAAGATTTGGCCCCTGCCAACCTCTCCATGCTCATCTTCTACTACTCGCTCACAGCCATATAAAATGACTTGCAGTCCTCAAACTAGCCCATCTCTGTCACACCTCTGAGCCCTTGTAAGGGCTGTTCCTACTACCTGGAATTCCTTGTTTCCTCTCTCTTCCACCTGGCTAATCCCTACACATTATTCAAGGCTTAGCTTAGCCATTACCTATTATAGTGAAGTTTCTCAATCTTTTAAAAAACAAACTCCTAAGCGTTACATACAAATATCCTATATCAACCTTCTCCTGAGACACCAATTATTCCCCTTTGAGAATTGTTGATATACAAAATATATAATCTATGTTCTGAATGTCTCCACCATCTGGGATGATTTAATATTGACTTTTTGTAACTCATTAATTATAGATTATGAAAACAACAGTTTTTTTACCTCTCCAAATATAAAATGGTCTCATAATATTGAATATATTTTTTAATCTTCTCCCCTTGAGTTTAAAGATTCCACACAGCAGCTCTGTATCCCTTCTTTCTACCCTAATCCAAGATGAGAATTACTAATCTATAGGAAAGTTTTCAAGACGCCAGGCTAGGCTAGGTGACACCTCTTTGTTCACAAAGCCTCTTACATATACACATTTATATTAACTCACACTGTTTTGAAAATGTTGATTTAATTGTTAACTTTCCACTGAATTCTATATTTAGAAGTAACAAATATGTATTAAGACCCCATCATGTTCCAGGCACTGTCCTAATTGTGTGAAATATTACCATCCTCAGGAGGAAAAAGAGGACAAGGGGTTATGTAATTTATCAAGTAAGGTTCCAACTAGTAAGTGATGAACTGAATTCCAGGCCCCCCTGTGCCTGACATCAGAGTCCATGCTCCTGCTCCAAAGTGCACTTCCTTCCTGAGGCGAAGCTGTGTCTGATCCACGTGCTCAGTGGAGTGCCTGAAACATAGTAGGCCTATAATATTATAGAAGTGAATAAATCAGCCAAAGACATCAAGAAAAGCAATAAAAATCTGAATTTGTGTCACTAAGCAAATAAGTGGTTGAGAGGAAGCACTAAGCCAGAAACATAAATTTCAGGGCATTTGCACAAAAAGATTCAAAACAAAACAAAAAAGCCTACAAAACAATTCAGGAAAAACTAAAAGACCTAGAACATAGATTAGAAAGATTCAAATGAAAACAATAGAGGGACTATAGGAAATAGAGAAGGCTAACGATGTGGAAATCATTATCAGGGAAATAAGAAAACGTAGCTGAATAGAAAAAGATAACAGCATTCTTTGTGTGATCATTTGTTTACTCTCTAGCTCTCTTTTAAGACAGCTCCATGAGGGTAGGAATCATATCCCTCTTGTTTGTCATTGTATTAATGTGTTTATCACAGTGTCTGACATAGGTAAGGGCTCAATCAATAATTTGTTGAATAAATAAAAGAAAGCTGAGCGTGGATAACAAGAAGACATGTAAAAACTCATTCAAAAGTCACCAAAGACAGACGCCTATGGTGGTTTTTTTTTTTTTTTTTTTTTGAGACAGAGTCTCACTGTGTTGCCCAGGCTAGAGTGCCGTGGCGTCATCCTCGCTCACAGCAACCTCAAACTCCTGGGCTCAAGTGATCCTCCTGCCTCAGCCTCCCGAGTAGCTGGGACTACAGGCATGCGCCACCATGCCCGGCTCATTTTTTCTATATATTTTTAGCTGTCCAATTAATTTCTTTCTATTTTTAGTAGAGACGGGGTCTCGCTCTTGCTCAGGCTGGTTTTGAACTCCTGAGCTCAAACAATCCACCTGCCTCGGCCTCCCAGAGAGCTAGGATTACGGACGTGAGCCACCGCGCCCAGCCCCTATGGTGGTTTTGAAGCATTGCTCCAAGAGGTGGACACGATGCTCTTGAATCTGGGGAGGGCTTATGAGTTCTTCAGTCACAGAATCTGACAAAAGTGGCTTTATGTAACCTCTAAGGCTAGGTCAGAACGCCAGTGAAGCTTCCACCTGGTTATCTCAGATTGCTCCCTTTCCAGATACTTCCTCTATGCCATATGGAGAGGCCCTGAAGTACTCCAGCTGACAGACAGCCTCAAGGCACCAGACATGTGTGATGAAAGTCCCAGATGACTCATCTTCCACTTTGTGAGTCTCCTCTCACTGAGGCCCCAGACGTTGTGGAGCAGAGACAAGCCAACCCCACCATGCCCTCTTGGAATTACTGACCCACAGAATCCAAACATAATAAAATTATTGTTGTGTTATGCCATCAATTTTGGGGTGGCTTGTTAAATAGTAATAGAATAACCAGAACAGTATCTATTCACTCCTTCTAAAGATATTTCTTTCTGAGACATTTAAATGTTTAAAAAGTCAGGATTTTATGAGTTGTAAATAATAGAAAAGGAGAAATAATTTTTAAAGATCCAAAAATAAGAATAACCTTAAGACCTGCCCCTGAGATGTTGGATAAGAAGACTTAAGAGGAAGTCTAGGAGAACTGAGCTATTGCCTAGTCAAATTCACTTTTCTCTTTGAAGGCAGGAGGAAACCATGTCATGACCTACAAAATCATACACCCTCATAATTTTCACAATAGCCCTGAACTGTACAGATTACTACAAGGAGCAGTGGAAATCAAAGAGCACAAACATGGAGAAAAAAAAATAAAGATCACAGAGACTCAAAAAGTTAAGTGAATTTAAACATTAACAAAGGGGAAGATTTTAATATAGTAAATATAACCCAGCCTGGAGCAGTGTTTTTCAAATTGCAGGTCACGAGCCATTAATGGGTCATGAAATCAAGTTAGTGGCTCACAACCAGCTTTAAAAAAAGAAAAAAAGAAAGAAAGAAAGAAAGAGAGTATGCTAGAATATAATGGAATAGAAAACACCAGAGTTCATCATAAGGATGCTTAGCAAAAAGTATGTACCTATCCTCTGCCCAACTGCAATGAGTGGGGATGAAGAGAGGGTTGTGATAAATACATGAACTGGTTAGAATTTGGTCTTTTTTTCCCCCTGGTATATAAAAGTCAGTTTGACTATAATCGTCATGGGAAAACTAATGTTGCACGGTTGCAGCTAATGTTGAAGTAAGTTTAATATAATTTTATCTGCTGTTGGCAAAATTGTTGAGACTTTCTAATGAATTTTAGAGAAGAATTTTCAGTGTTTTTCAGAAAAGACATTATCAATGCAACATATTTTGAGTTTGTGATGATTGTAACATTTTATTGCATAAAAGGCTTTAAAATTGATAATTTAATAGAAAAAATGATGAAATGAAAAATACAAAGGCAGGTTCAAGTTTCATTGATGGATCTGAAAGTATAAATTATGAAAAAATTAAGAAAAATGCTTACTCTAATAAATAAATTTTTATCTTACATTCTAAAGAAAAAAGTAAATGTAAGACTACATAATAAAATTATTTAAAAAATGGTTATATCAAATATTCAAAAACCAACAAAAATGACAGCAATGTATTCTTTGCAGTGGTGCTCTCACAAATGAAAGCTTAAAATCTTCAAAATAAAAAAGATAAATATTTGGGTTGGTGAAAAAAAATAAAAAAGATTCTTAGAAACACAGCATGCTACATTTGGTAATAAGTCTCCTGAATATTTAAGAAGAAACGAAAAAGATTTAAAGTTACCTGGACATTTTCTTAGTCATTCTATGACTATTAGGAGGCATCATTGGCAGGCTATTTTAGTTGCATATTGTGTGTGCTCCCATGTTCAGTGATTAAAGTCAGTAGAAAACTACAACCAACCCCGTCCAGGCAGGACTGCTAATGGACCAAACCCTTCAGGAGTGAAGGTTTGAGTCACCTCATCAGTCAAGGAACCATAGCAGCTAAGTTATGTACTGAGGGTGAATGGGTTAATGGATGAAAGTAATTATAAATACTGGCTATCGCCCATGATCAGTTGTGAAAATGAGGACTGTAATAGTTAGGAGCATTTCTTTCTTATTTTGATATGAATGTATTTGTGTATAGATTATCCAATTTGTCTTTCCCTCTGCCAGTCCCCTACCATATACCATAAGATGTATTAATAATAGCTAACTTCATATCTCAGTACCTAAATGACAGGTTATCAAAGGGGAGTGTAACTTAGTGAGAAGAGGAATAAAACTCACTCAAAGATAGGTAAAGGGACTTTGTATACTGTTTTTGAGGAAAGGTGAGCATGTTTTTGTTTGAATAAGAGATAGTTGCATTGTTATTAGGAGTACCTGTCAGTTAAGTATCATTACAAGAGGTGTGTAAGAGTGCCAAGTTGACAAGGGGTGACTGTGGTGACTTTGTGTTGTATCAATGTAGCTAGACTACATTTTATTAGCTATATATTACAGAATCTTTATCCCTGCATAATTCTAAATTAGAGTTGGCCATAAGAGGTTTGGAAGGCAGACATGAAGCAGCAGCCATTTTTATACATGGAAGTTTGGCATAACATAAGGCACTTGTTGCATTTTGTGCATGCTGCCAGCAGGCAGCCCTGTTGGTGTGGGGTACCAGCCAGGCTAGAGCTCCTCCAGCTCCCTCCAGATCCATCTTTCAGCTTCACCAAATCCTAGACCAGGGTTACATGAAACTCTACCAAGAATGGCTCTAGGGCAAGGCGCAGTGGCTCATGCCTGTAATCCCAGCGCTTTGGGAGGCTGAGGTGGGAGGATTGCTTGAGGCCAGGAGTTCAAGGCCAACCTGAGTAACATAGCGAGACCTCATCTCTACAAAAAAGAAAAAGAAAGATTAGCTGAGCATGCTGACACATGCCTGTAGTCCCAGCTACTCAGGATACTGAGGCAGGAGGATCGCCTGAGCCCAGGAGTTTGAGGTTGCAAGTTATGATTAAGCCATTATACTCTAGCTCTGGCGACAGGACAAGACCCTGTCTCAAAAAAAAAAAAAAAAAAAAAAGAATTGCTCTAGCTTTTCTGCAGGTTACCTACATCATTGAAGTTGGAGATCTGAAGTTGATGAGAGACCAACATCGGTTACAGTGAGAGAAAGCCAAGTGTTCCAGCTTGTTCTTGTTCTCTCCTGCTTCATGCTCATCATCTCTTTGTGATTGCCAGCTGGCCTGACTTTAGGCCCAGCACTTAGATGCAGAGGCAACTGACTTACATAGACTAACTAAACAACTCCCCCAGTTATGCCAGATCAAAGCCCTATAATAAATATAATAAAAAAATCCCTTTATATCACTCAGAGTTTTTCTGCTTCCCATATTAAACCCTAACTGGGGAGATAGGATCAAGATGGCCAACTAGGCACAAGTAGTATGTGCCTCTTCCAAGTCTTCCATGGAGAGGAACTAGAGTAGTAAGCAGATTCTCACATTTCAAATAGATTATCTAGGAGAGAATGCTAGGATTCACCAGGGAAGTGATGGGAAGCACCAAAAGTAGGTAAAGAGAGGTTTCAGGGCAACTTGCCCAACCAGGGACTAACAGCCAGGAGAAGCTCTTGGACTTAGGGAAAGAGTAAGAGAGAAGTCCCCAGGGCTCCACTCTCCAAGACAAGCTTTTAAGATCTTGGCTACAAGAGTCCCCTGCCCCCAACCCACTCAAGTCTTGGACCTACCATAGGGAGGGGCTTGGAGATTGCACAGAGACATTGCTCCAGAAACAGACCTCATGGGGAATCCCACAGGCATCCAAGCCTAGAGTAGCTTGAGCGGGATGCCATTCTGAGAGCCTAGATACTGGGGAACCTCAGGAATACTCGCAGCTACTGCAAGGATCCAAAGAGGGAGAGAGGAACCCTGGTGCTCCCAAACACCCCTGGGAAAGTCCCCATTGCCCTGTTGCAGGCTGCTATTGAGACTGAGACTTGAGTGGACAGCATTTTTCAGTTTCTCACCCACACTGCTTGCCTGGATGGGGCCCCAGTGTTTCCAGTCACAGGTCCAAGGTGCCATTTTGAGAGTTTGACACTGGGCTGCACCCTGCCCTTGTGCTGAGTTTGGGCTTGCAGCTGCAGCCCTACGCAGCTGAGGAAGAACACGGGAACCCAAGCTCTCCTACATACACCTAGGTCCTAGGACAATTCCTACTGTGCTGCTATAGGTTCCTGTGAGACTGAGACACAAGCAGGTTGCACTCTCCACAGTTTCTTGCCCATGCTGCTTGCCCTGCTCTCCTGATTGCAAGTTCACAGCCTATGCCATTGTGAGAGATTAATGATGGGCTGTGCCCCACCCTTGGGCTGAGTTCAAAGTGACTTGGCTTCAGTTGCCACCCAGCTGGGAAGGTACAGGGGGGACCAAGCTTCTCCTAAGCACATTTCAGACAATACTCACTGCAATGTTACAGGCAGTGGTGGGACTGGGAACTAGACTGCCCAATCCATGGCAGCTGCTAGTAACACAGCCCACTTGGGTCCTAGTGGGTGGCTCTACCACTGCTACAGCCACCGCCCACATCATACCAGCTACTCAGGAGCCTGAGAACTCACCCACACATCTAACCCTCTCCTCCAACTACTAGCATCTGAGCAAGTCACCTGAAGGCCGAAGAATACTATTGGACATACTAACATTGTGGCTAGTGTAAGCTGCTCTAGGGCCTAAAATCAGGCATGCTCAGCATACTTTTCCACCACTGGGGCCCAAAGACTGGCTCAGCTAGCATTCAAGTTTCCAGAAAAACTTTACCACAGTCTCAACTAATAACTGTTCCTTAAGCCACCAAGGAAATCACAGATACCACTGACCCTGTATACTGCCTAAGAAATCATACAAAGGCCACACCACTGCACGCACCCAAAAATCAAAGCCAAAGTGTCCTACTCAACCAACAACATATATACATCTTCAGGAAAAAATTCTCCCCTTAAAAAGCAATTTCAAAAAATTACAATAAGTGACTGCTACCTCAGATGTGCATATATGAATGGAAGGACACAGGAAACATGAAAAAGCAAGGCAATATGACACCACCCAAGGACCACAACAGTTGTTCAGCAGCAAATCTCAATCAAAAAGAATTCCTCATAATGCCAAATAAAGAATTCCGAATATTGATTCTACACAAACTTAATGAGATGCAATAGAAATCTGAAAATCAAAACAAAGAAATTAGAAAATCAATTCAGGATATGAATGAGAAATTTATGAATGAGATAGATATCTTTTAAAAAGACCAGGCCAGGCATGGTGGCTCATGCCTATAATTCCAACACTTTGGGAGGCCAAGGCAGGAAGATCACTTGAGACCAGGAGTTCGAGACAAGCCTGAATAACATAGCAAGACCTTGTCTCTACAAAAAATTTTAAAATTAGCTAGGCATGATAGAATGTTCCTGTAGTCCCAGCTACTTGGGAGGCTGAGGCAGGATTGCTTGAGCCCAGGAGTTCCAGGCTGTAGTGAAATATGATCACACTACTGCACTCCAGCCTGGGTGAAAGAGTGACACCTTATCTCTAAAAAAATTAAAAATTAAAAATTCTGGAGCTGAAAAATTTCATTGAAGAAAATCCAATACACATTCTAAAGCTTCAAAAACAGACTATACCAAGTAGAAAAAAGAATCTCAGAACTTGAAGACAGGTCTTTTGAAATAATCCAGTCAGAAAAAATAAGGGGAAAAGGATAAAAAAGAATGAGCAAAGCCTTCTAGATATCTGAGACCACATAAAATGACCAAATCTACGAATTATCAGTATTCACGAGGGGGGAGAGAGATCAAAAAGTTTGGAAACCCTATTTAAGGAAATGATCAATGAAAACTTCCCAGGACTAGCAAGAGAGGTAAACATTCAGATGCAGGAGGCCCAGTGATCTCCAGGCAAATACATTGCAAAAAGGACTTCGCTATGGCATATTATAATCAAATGACTAAAGTTGAAGTGAAAGACAGAAGTTTAAAATTAGTAAGAAAAAAGCATCTGGTCTCCTGTAAAGGAAATTCCATGAGACCAACAGTGGACCTCTCAGCAGAAACCTTATAGGCCAGAAGAGAATGGGATGGCATTTTCAAAGTACTGAAAGAAAAAATACTGTCAGCCAAGAATGTTAGTTCCACCAGAATAAACTTCTGAAATGAAGGAGAAATAAGGTCTTTCTCAGGCAAGCAAACACTGAGAGAAATCATCATCACTAGATCAGCCCTACAGGAAATGCTCAAAGGAGTCTTAAACATGGAAATGAAAGATCAATATTCCCCATCACAAAAACACATGAAAATATAAAACTCACAGGTTTTATAAAACAATCACACAAAGGAGGAAGAGAAAGGAATTAAATGTCAGCATGACAGAAGTTCAACAAACCATAAAGACAAAAAGACAGAGAAAAAATTTATAAAACAACTAGAAATCAATTAACGAGATGACAGGAACAAAGCCTCACATATCAATATTAACCTTTAACTTAAATGGAGTAAATTCTCCACTAAAAAAATATAGATTAGCAGAATGGTTAAAAAAAATGATCCAACCATATGCTGTGTACAAGAAATTCACCCACAAAGACACATATAGATTGAAAGTAAAGGAGTGGAAAAAGATATCCGATGCAAATGGAAATCAAAAGCAAGCAGGAGAGCTATATATATCAGACTTAAAAACAGCAAAAAAAGAAAAAAAGAATGACATTATATAATGATAAAGGGATCAATTGAGCAAGAAGACTTAATGATCCTAAATATGTAGGCACTCAACATTGGAGCACCCAGATTCATGAAATAAATATTACTGGACCTAAAGAAAGAGACAGATAGCAGCACAATAATAGTAGAGGACTTCAACACGCCATTCACAGCACTAGACAAATCATGAAGACAGAAAATCAACAAAGAAACATTGGAATTAAATTGGACTTTAGACCAAATGAACTTAACAGATATTTACAGAACATTTCACCCAAAAACTACAGAATATACATTTTTTTCATAAGCATACGGAACATTCTTCAAAATAGACCATATTTTAGGCCACAAAACACATCTTAACAAATTTTGAAAAATCAAAATCAGATTAAGTATATTCTCAGACCACAATGGAATAAAGTTATAAATCAATACTAAGAGGAACTTCAGAAACTATACAAACACATGGAAATTAAACAAAATGTTCCTGAACAATCACTGTGTCAATGAAGATATAAAGATGGAAAATAAAAAATTTTTTGAAATGAATGAAAACACAACATATCAAAACCTGTGGGATACAACAAAAGCAATGCCAAGAGGGAAGTTTATAGTATTAAATGCCTACATTAAAAAAGTAGAAAGATTACAAATTAACAACCTAACATTTCACCCCAAAGAACTAGAAAAATAAGAACAAATCCAAAGTTAACAGAAGGAAAGAAATAATAAAGATCAGAGCAGAACTGAATGAAATAGAAACCCCCCCAAAATACAAAGAATCAATAAAATGAAAAATTGGTTGTTTGAAAAGGTAAACAAAATTGGTAAACCAATAGCTAGACTAACCAAGAAAGAAAAGATCCAAATAGACACAATCAAAAATGAAAAAGGAGACATTACAACTGATACCACGGAAATACAAAAGATCATCAGAGACTATTATGAACAACTATATACTCACAAACTAGAAAACCTACAGGAAGTGGTTGAATTCCTGAAAGCATACAACCTCCTGAGATTGAACTAGGAAGAAACAGAATTCCTGAATAGACCAGTATCAAGTAGTGAGATCGAATCAGTAATAAAAAATCTCCCCCACTCCCCAAAAAAACTCAGATGGAATCACAGCTGAATTCCATCAGACATACAAGGAAAAACTGGTGCCAATCCTACTGAAACTGTTCCAAAAGATCGAGAAGGAGGGAATCCTTCCTAACTCATTCTATGAAGCCAGTATCATCCTGATACCAACAGGAGGAAAGAATGCAACAAAAAAAGAAAACTACAGACCAATATCTCTGATGAACATAAACACAAAAATCCTCAACAGAATACTAGCAAACCAAATCTGACAGTATGTCAAAAGGATAACTCACCACAATCAAGTGAGTTTCATCCCAGGGATACAGGGATGGTTCAACATTTGCAAGTCAATAAATGTGTTCCAGCACATAAACAGAATTAAAGACAGAAACCATATGATCATCTCAATAGATGTTGAAAAAGCACCCAATAAATTCCAGCATTCCTTCATGATAAAAACCCTCAGAAAACTAGGCATAGAAGGGACATACTTCAGAATAATAAAAGCCATATATAACAAACCCACAGCCAACATTATACTGAATGGGGAAAAGTTGAAAGCATTCTTCCTAAGAACAAGATAAAGATGCCCATTTTCACCATTTCTATTCAACATAGTACTGGAAGTCCTCAGCAGAGCAATCAGGCAAGAGAAAGAAATAAAAGGCATCCGAATTGGAAAAGAGGAAGTCAAATTATCTCTTTTTGCTGATGATATGATCTTATACCTAGAAAACCCTAAGGACTCCTCCAAAAGACTCCTAAATTTAATAAACAAATTTAGCAAAGTCTCAGGTTATAAAAACAATGTACGAAAATCAATAGCATTTCTATATACCAATAACAACCAAACTGAGAACCAAATCAAGAACTCAGTCCCATTTACAATAGCTGCAAAAATAAAATAAAATAAAATACCTAGGAATAAATTTAAACAAGGAGATGAAAGATCTATATAATGAGAACTATTAATACAAATCACTGATGAAAAAGTCATAGACAACACAAACTAATGGACAAACATCCAATGCCCATGGATCAGAAGAATCAATGTTGTTAAAATGACCATGCTGTCCAAAGCAATCTACAGATTCAGTGAAATTCCTTTCAAAATATCAATGTCATTTGTCATAGAATTATAATAAAAACAATTTTAAAATTCATATGGAACCAAAAAAGAGCACAAATAGCCAAAAAAATCCTAAGCAAAAAGAATGAAACTGGAGGCATCACATTACCTGACTTCAAATTATACTAAAGGCTATAGTAACCAAAACACCATAGTACTGGTATAGAAGTGGACACATAGACCAATGGAACATAATAGATAACCCAGAAATTAACCATGTACATACAACCAATTGATCTTCAACAAAGCAGACAAAAACATACACTGGGGAAAGGATACACTATTCAGTAAATGGTTCTGGGAAAATTGGATAGCCATTGCAGCAGAATGAAACTGAATCCCTATCTCTCGCCATATACAAAAATTAATATGGATTAAAGATGTAAATGTAAAATGTGAAATGATAAAACTCCTACAAGAAAACCTAGGAAAAACTCTTCTGGACATTGGCCTAGACAAAGAATTTATGACTAGGACCACAAAAGCAAATGCAATAGAAGCAAAACTAGACAAATGGGACTTACTGAAACTAAAAAACTTCTGCACAGCAAAAGAAAATCAAGGCTGGGCACAGTGGCTCATACCTGTAATCATAGCACTTTGAGAAGCTGAGGTGGGAGGATCACTTGAGGCCAGGAGTTTAAGATAGCCTGGGCAAGAGCGAGACCCCATTTCTACAAAAAAATGGAAAAATTAGTCTGGCATGGCAGCACACCCCTACAGTCCCAGCTACTTGGGAGGCTGAGGCAGGAGAATTGCTTGAGCTCAGGAGTTTTGAGGTTGTAGTGAACTATGATGACACCACTGCCCTCTAGCCTTGACAGAGCAAGACTTTGTATTGAAAAAAAAATCAAAGGAGTTCATGGACAACCTACAGAATAGGAAAAAATATTCGCAAACTATGTGTCCAACAAAGGACGAATATCCAGAATCTACAAGGAGCTCAGATAACTCAGCAAGAAAAAAACCCCAAATAATCCCATTAAAAAGTAGGCAAATGGCATGAATAGGCATTTTTCAAAAGAATATATACAAATGGCCAGCAAACATGAGAAAATACTCAATATCACTAATTATCAGGGAAATGCAAATTAAAACCACAATGAGATACCATCTTACTCCAATTAGAATAGCCATTATTAACAAATCAAAAAACAATATATGTTGGTGTAGATGCAGTAAAAACACTATTGTTGGGAATGTAAATTAGGACATCCTCTGTGGAGATCAGTATGGAGAGTTCTCAAAGAAATGGATCTACCATTTGATCCTGCAATCCCACTACTGGGTATCTACCCAGAGGAAAATAAATCATTATATCAAAAAGATACCTGCACTCATATATTTATCGCAGCACAATTCACAGTTGCAAGATATGGAATCAATCTAAGTGGCCATGAACTGATTAGTGGATAAAGAAAATATGATTTTTTTTTATATACACATATACACCATGGAGTACTACTTATTGAAAAGAAAGAATGAAATAATGTCTTTTGCAGCAACTTGGATGGTACTAGAGGCTATTACCCTAAGTGAAGTAACTCAGGAACAGAAAAATAAATGCCTCATGTTCTCACTTATAAGTGGGAGCTAAACTATGGTTACAATTACAAAAGGGCACACAGAGTAGTATAAAGGACATTGGAGATTCACAAGAGGGGAGGGTGAAAATTACCGATGGGGTACAATGTACACTACGCAGGTGATGGGTTCACCAAAAGCCTAGACTCTACCACTATACAATATATACATTTAACGGAATTCATCTTGTACCCCCTAAATCTATTAAAATTTTTAAAAATTAAAAAAAATACCCTGATAGCCCTCCCTCTTTTCTTTCTGTTTTGTTTTGTTTTCCCAGCAATTCGTTTATCCTGGTGTTTTTCACAGTCTGGATTTTGGATTTTGCTGATTGTGTCCCTGTGATCTTGCTTAACATATTCCTCTTCCTCCTCTATTTTCCCTAGATTAGTAGTTAAATCTGGAGGCTTGATCAGATTGAAGTTTGATTTTTTTGTGAGGGGAAGGCATAAATAGCAGTTGTATATTTATATTGGGAAGTATCTAATTTCTAGTTGTCTCTCTTTATGTGATGTTAGCAGTCATTGATGATCAGTAGTGAGATCTATTATGTCATTATTGTTTGCAAAATGGCAATATCATTCTTCGTTAATTTATTAGTTGGAATACTTCTATAAAGAGAAACTTATCAACTGTTTTTTTACTGTGAGGTATGATTCATGCAGAATAGGCAGAATAAATGCTTGCTTTTTTCCCCCTTGAATTACCAGATTACAAAATAGTGATTTGATGCCCTAGCATCTTCCAAATGTGACAAATAATTTTTTAGTACCATTATGAACTCATGAACATATTTGAGGAATTTCAAAGAATTTCAGTGATTATTCTTATGAACATTTTTGGGCAATTGTCCCATTTTGGGGCAGTGCACACCTATTCAGATAGACTCTTGGGTCATTTTAACATACTCTCAGTATCCTTTAATGGCTTTCTTATTTTCTGACATATTTTAGGTTCAATATGCATATACCCTGCCCCAGACATGGAATCAGTCATTTTTCTAGAGCTCTGGTTTCTTTCTGTGTGAAATGGATTTTGGATACCACAGTCTGGGTAGGGAGCTTGTTAATGATTGACTGAGCCTTGTTTCTAGGTCTTTTCAATGGAGATAGTTAGGAAAAAGCTCTTTTTTAAAAAATGATAAAGTACATCAGGAGTTTATAGTGATACTTCCGATTCAAATTCAAGAATACAGGATTTCTTTTTAACCTCATCTATTTTAGTCTATTTCTCCTTTCTTTCTTACACCGAAAAACAAATATAATCACTCCTTTGCTTTATCACACAATGCACATACAACAGTCTTAGAATAACAGTACTGACACTAACACAAACATTTTGATTATTGAAAACAATTTAAGATTTTTTTTCAATTCTTTTTGTCCTTAAGGTATGTCCCACTGAGAATATACAGACAAATTAGAGCACTTTAAACTTATTTCAAATAATTCATATTTATATGGTTATGTCACAAACTCATATACAGTTGGGGATGTCTGTCTCATTTTGCTTTTGATCTTTAGGGATTGCTTTTTTAAAATACATATTTTGTAATTATGTAAAATGTTTACATGATTCCATGGTCAAATATATCAAACAAGATATATTCAGAAAGGTTTAGTTTCTATCTCTGTTTCCTTGATCCTTTCCTTCCCTCCAGCACACCATATACAATATTTTGGTTATTTTTTTATTTACTAATATGTCTGGAGTATCACTATCTAGCAGTATATATAGATATTCCTCATTTCTTCTTATAGCTGCATGGTATTCCATTGTATATATATACTATAGTTAATCCCACCAATTTCCTCTTAATAGATATTTGAATTATTTCTAGTCTTTTGTTAGTATAAATAATTAACTACTGACATTTTCAAATACTTTGTTCAGATATTGGAGCTGCCCATACACAAGTTTGTTGGTTGTTTTCGGGGAAAACTAAGCAGGTTGTATGAGTCTAGAAACAAGATTTACATTTTTCTAGTCAATGTTTTCCATTTTTTTGTATTCTTTATAATTTCTCCATATTGTATTTAAATAATAATGTTTAATATAAACTTTGTTATACTTTTACTTGATCATACGTAGCTAGAATATATATTCTTTTTTGAAGTTCTTGTTGCTTATATATTTTTGTATTAGATCACAATGGAAAAATGTATTTCTTGTGAGTCATAGTCAAAGACACAATGAAAAGAGGATGGAATATCCATAAGTATTGATAATTGAGGGTTCGTGTTTTGTTTTGTTTTTAATTCCTTAAGCCCAGCTCCTCTGAAGGTAGAGACACCTGCCTTTGCACTCTGAGAGGTCTTGTTCTCTGCTCTGGCTCCACGCATGGTATCCTGCGTGCCCTCCCCCTCCCCCCGGTCTTCTGCACTTCCCTCTACCTGATGCAGCCCCTCGTCACCCATGTCATCTTGTCATTCCTGTGGCTCATGAGGCAGAGGAAGGGCCTCTCCCACAAGGTTTAAAATCTTTTAAAAGGACGATGAGACACCACAGTCTCACCCCTTTGTTTATTTCAGCATACTGACTATTCCAACTCTCGTTTATTAAACCATTCATCCATCCTATTCTACCCTTAAAAATATTCTCCATCAAAACCATTCTTAGCTAACGACTAACCTGTTTTTCTCTCGCCCTTCACACCCAAATGTCACGATCTCTGCGCCTTCCCCACATCATATTCATGCGGCAGCCTCTGCAGCTTCTGCGTGCACCATTTCACTTTGATGAACGCTGGCCATGGTCACCAAAGACTTCACGGCTGGCAATTTCTATGGTGCTTCTGAGTTGTCATCTAATTGAATGCTCTCTGTAGCACTTGGCACTGATAACCCACCATCTTCTTTGAACCTCTCTCCTGCCTTGCCTTCGCTATTAACATTTTCCTTCCTTACTCTGGCAATTCCTTCTCAGTCACTTTTTCATGCCACTTAAATATGAGTGTGCCCCATTTAATATAGCTGATTGGATTTTCCTTTCAAACTGCTATAGGAATGCATGCTCATTCAAATATGTCAATAAACATAGAGTTGCACAAAGAAAAAGCCAACTATCTCCTTTTCTGTATTTAGAGCTAGCAGGATTTAAAAACTACTACTCCAGGTAAAGCATCTGAGGGAGTGAGGGGGACACAAACTGAAATGGAGAATGGAGGAGGAGGAGCCGGTTTGGGAAAGAAGCTGGTAATTCTTGCAAAATCTAAAAATGAAAAAAAAAAGAAGCAGCAGCAGTTGGTAATTCAGCTTGAGCACATTGAGTTTTCAGTGCCAGGGCGACATCCATGGAGAGAAGTCCTGTGGCCCCCTCTATACATGGACCTGGAATTAGGCACACAGAGAATGGAGTTAGTTATCTGCTTATCATGACAGTGAAGCCGTGGTCACCGAGGAGCTTGTGTTAGGAGAGGGTGTTCAGTGAGAAGAGAAAATGGCCAGGACAGAACCCTAAGGGAGCTCTCGTTGACATGAGGACAGAAGAAGGAGAAGCCTGCTAGAGCAACCACCACTGCTCTCGCTCGCCGCCATCTGCAGCTCCCCAGTCCAGCTACCTAGCTCTGGCTGCATACAGTGTGCTAGAAGGCACTGTGCTTATGTGCTGAAGCTATCAAAACAAATTAATTATATTTAAGGTTTTTTCGGCTACAGACCTGCAGAGGAAGATGACGTGTCAAAAAACAAGTACATATTTGAGAAGAGTTCTGAATCCTAGCCTGTGGGATATACCGGTAGTCCTCGCTTATCCACGGGGGGTATGTTCCAAGACACCCAGTAGATGCCTGAAACTGTGGATAGTACCAAACCCAAGTATACAATGTTTTTTTGACCTGATAACCCGGATGGCTACTAAATGACTAATGAGCAGACAGTGTATTATACAGCGTGAGTATACTGGACAAAGGGGTGATTCACATCCTGGGGAGGATGGAGCAGACGGCGTGAGACTTTGTGCTTCTCAGAATGGTGTGCGATTTGAAACTTATGAATCGTTTATTTCTGGAATTTTCCATTTAATATATTTGGACCACTGTTGGCCACAGGTAACTGAAACCAGAGACATTGAAATCACAGATAAGGGGGGATGACTGCATTAGTCATGCCCTTTTATTTTTTATATTTCTGATGCTTTGACATCAGGAGCCTGGCCCCAGTAAGACCTCCCCTGCCAGGGGGTAGCCAATTCCCAGAGATGGTAAAGGGACCTGGGGTAGTAGTCCAGTTCCTGTGTCTGTCCTTCACCCTGTGCCCCTCACAAGTAACCAGGTATTGGAGTTGGTACCGCCAGGAATCTAGTGCCTCATTCATATAATGCTTAGATTCACTGTTTGGGGTCAGTGGAATTAGTGTCTGGGTACAGAGAGGAGGTGGTGTCTCCTCCACCCACCTCAGGAGGGCTGAGCAGAGCAGGAAGAAGGAGAAGATAGGAGTAGACGTGCACAGAGGGCCAGTAGCAATCTGAAGGTTGATGTGATTATGGATCATGGGATTAAGGGCTGGAATCCAGGGTCGTAGTCCCTCAGGCAATCTTGGGTATCTGGCCTATTTGTAGTGTGATCCCTGAGGTCCTCCAAGAACTGAGACCACCCAGTTAGGTTTCTTTCTGTTCTAGCTTCTAGCAATGAGCAAACATTCAGTGGTATACTGGGTCATGACCCCACCCACTAACACATGGACCTGCGGAGCGACCCAAGGCTGCCACTTTGCAGGTAGAGCCACTAGACAGGTAGGGGCCAAAGTAGTTCCTTGGCAGTGGAGGGCTGGGTTTGAGAGAAGAACCCAGTGTTCCTCACTATCATCCCCCCGAGCCAGGAAACCAAAACTGTGATTTCTCAGATTTCTTCACAAACCTGATCTTATGTTTCTACAAATCTTCAGAGGAAGACAACACAAAGCCAGGCCATTTAGAGGAAGCTCCAGCTAATTGCCTGGCTGGGGAAGATGGGACATTTGCTAGAAGAGTAACTCTAGCTACCTTTCTACCTCCACCTGCCACACTCAAGGTGCTGATAGCTGAGCGGGACCACTTTCAACCTGGGCCGCCAGCAGTCCCTCCTGGCCAGGAGGCCCCAACTGGTCCTGAGAATTGTGCCTGATTTTTCTCCCTATGAGGCCCTCTTTCCACATGAGGGGATCCAGGCAGGTTGTTAGGGTGTTATTCCCAAATATCGAAAAATAAACTGAGCTAGAAATAAAAGGAGGGAGTAAATAAAATGGACCTCATCATGAAAGCTATTTGTGTAAAAGAACTGCTTGTATTTAAAGAGCGTGGAAGGATAAACCCTAACATTTTTTGGAAGGTTATCTATAGGGGGAGGGAGGGGTAAAGTACAGAAGAGAGGAATAGAAGGTAATTTTTAGATTTTGTTTGTTTGTAGACTTAGGAACTATGTAAAATATTTTACATAATTATGAAATTAAATAAAATTTTAAAAACAATCTCTTAAAAATTGAAATCAAAATAAAACAAATGAACTTAACTGTAAATCAAGGTAGTGGCATAGACACACATAGAGGACCTATTTCAAGTGAGATTAGAACATGGTAATATGGCCAGATGTGGTGGCTCTCACCTGTAATCCTAGCACTTTGGGAGGCCGAGGTGGGAGGATTGCTTGAGGCCAGGAGTTCGAGACTACCCTGAGCAACATAAGGAAACCCCATCTCTACAGAAAACAGAAAAATTAGCCAGGCATTGTGGTACAAACTTGTACTCCCAGCTTTCTGGGAGACTGAGGCAGGAGGATTGCTGGGTCCAGGAGTTTGAGGTTACAGTAAATTATGATGATGCCACTGCACTCTATCTTGGCAACAGGGTGAAAACCTGTCTCAAGAAAAAAAAAGTAGTAATGTGATTGTTTATTTTAGTCGGATATACCCTAAGGACAAAAATAACTATTAAAAGAATTTAAACTAGTTATGACAATCATATGATTGGTGGTAGTGTTGATATTGTTATTCCGAAACTGTCAGATGTATATTGTAGGGCGAAGAAAGAATAATTACGTGATATTCTAATAATGTCACTGACAGCCAGAATTCTCAGCACAAGAAAAAGAAGTACAGATATAAGACAGAAGAGGTTAAGTATAAACCCTGAGTTTGAATTGGAAGTATCATTATACACTTACGATGAAGTTATCTTAGAAAAGTAAGTATTTTATTTAAAATAAGTCCATTTTAAAGGCCTAAAACCAAAGACCGTCAGTACAAATGAGCACACTGGTACCCAGCTTGTGATCTTAAAATATCATCTCCCAAGAAAGGGATTCTAGGATTCCTTGGAGAAATGGCTGATCCACATGTGGGGCAGCCTGGACCCATATAGCAAGACAGTTATCAAAAACCTCTAAGGTCTTGTCAAAAGGGATTAGCAGCCAACTTTAAGAGCCTCCCACTGGCCAAAGATGGGACAATTTGTACGTTATATACATTATTATTCATAATAATAGCAAAAATTGATCGCTGTTGGGAGGTGCTAAAATAACGATTTGTTATCTTGAGAACTGCCAAAGGATAGAATTAAACATTTATTCTGTTTTCTCTTTACAAACTGTACCATTGGGTAACCAAGGAATAGATTAGAGAAAGTTTTTTTATAGAAGTATTTCAGCTAATAAATGAAGAAAGTATGATAGAGTTTGAATAGTACCATTTAGAAGTCCTAATGAATTAATGGATCTATTAATAGATATTGATGTTCATCATCACAAAAAGAGTCAGCAGCTGCTAACATCACAAAAAGAGGCACATGTGCCTCCTGAATTTCAAAGAATAAAATACTGGCCGGGTGCAGTGGCTCACGCCTGTAATCCTAACACACTCTGGGAGACCAAGGCAGGAGGACTGCTTGAGCTCAGGAGTTCGAGACCAGCCTGAGCAAGAGCAAGACCCCGTCTCTACCAAAAATAGAAAAACTAGCCAGGTGCGGTGGCGCACACCTGTAGTCCAGCTACTTGGGAGGCTGAAATGGGAGGATTGCTTGAGCCAGGAGTCTAAGGCTGCAGTGAGCTATGATGAGGCCACTGCACTCTACCCAGGGCGACAGAGCAAGACTCTGTCTCAGGAAAAAAAATAAATAAATAAAAATCCAATTTATGACACAACTGAAAAAAATTGAACCTGAACATCACCAAGCCTCTACATCTAATTACCAATTTATAGGGGAAACAAATCAGAGCGTAGAGAACCATGTTAAATAGCACCATGGGATTACAGTCAGCAAAATCCAGATTTGGGGAAATTCTGCCGGACAAATGAAACATTTTCTTCAAAAAATAAATTTCAAGGAGAAAAAGAGAGATGGTGGTAGAAACTAAGGTAAAACAGAAGGTATATATCAACCAATCACAATATATAGACTTTTTTCAGTCTTGATTCAAGTGAACTGTAAAACATACACACACACACAAGCATTTATAACATTTGAGAGAATTACAAACTCAAGACTGAATATTTGATGTTATTAGGAAATTATTGTTCATTTTTCTAGGTATTACATTTTTTACTTTTAAAAACATAGCATTGTGGAAAAAAAACCCAGCAAGACCTCAACATTTAGTAATACACGCTAAATACTTAAAATATTTGAGATTTTTGTCAAAATAATACCACAAGGGGGCAAGTAGCTGAAAGAATAGATGTCATAGCTTGGTGATGAGTTGATTATTGTTAGGATGGTGATGAACGCTTGGGAGTTCATCATACTATTGTGTCTACATTTATATAGCTTTTAAATTCCCCATAATAAAAAGTTAAAAAAATTTAAAGTTTTACACAAAATTCCACAGAGAAGTTACATAAGATGTGAACTAAGAAGATTCTAGTCATTATGGCAATTGGTGTCATTGGTGGCTTTTTCAGCAGTGTAGAACCCATAAAAACCTTGCATATTTGCATAAGGAAACAAGTACAAGAATGTCTATCGTAGGATTGTTTGCAACAGAAAAAAATGGGAACAACCTAATGTCCAGCAATAGGAGGATAGCTAAGTCATGCTTTATTCATCAAATGGAATATGAAATACAGGTTAAACTAGGTGTCGACCTCAAAAAACATGTTGAGGCCGGGCGCGGTGGTTCATGCCTGTAATCCTAGTTCTCTGGGAGGCCGAGACAGGTGGATCGCTCAAGGTCAGGAGTTCGAGACCAGCCTGAGCAAGAGCAAGACCCTGTCTCTACTAAAAAATAGAAAAAAATGATCTGGACAACTAAAAATGTATATATAGAAAAAATTAGCCGGGCATGGTGGCGCATGCCTGTAGTCCCCACTACTCAGGAGGCTGAGGGAGAAGGATTGCTTGAGCTCAAGAGTTTGAGGTTGCTGTGAGCTAGGCTGACGCCATGGCACTCACTCTAGCCCCAGCAACAGAGTGAGACTTTGTCTCAAAAAAAAAAAAAAAATGTTGAATGAAGAACACAAAATACAGGGAAAATATAAACTATCATATTTTACTTAAAATTGGGACATCATAAAATACTGACATGTGGTTTATAAACTATATACACATAAAATAATAATGCATAAACGTGTGTGGGAATGGCTGATGCCGATCTCAGGGTACCAGTTACCTCTATGAAAAAAAGTGAACACGAGGGGCTTAAACTATGTCTGTAATATTTTATTTTTTTTAAATCTAAGATTAAGATCTAAAAAAGATCTGAAAGATTAAGAACTAACTGTCAAACATGGATGTTTGTATTTTTTCTCTATACCTTTCTATATGCCGGCAATGTTACTAAGAAGGGAAAAAGTGAATAGAGAGGTGAGGGAGTATAAACAGCGAGGGGCTTGGCTCTGTATCCGAGGGAGAGGGCAGTAGCTAGAAAGCGGAGAAGGGCCAAAACTCCTAAATGGAGCCACAAGTTTTGAAATGCTGGCTGGTCAAAGGCTGGATCATGCCTTTTCATTTCTTACTATCTCCTTCCAGTTTGACAAGTAATACTTGGCAAATAAGTAAGCACTCTATGACTTTTGTTGAATGGGTGAGTGGAGTTAACAGCCAAAATTACTTCCAAAGAAACAGTTGGCATCAATGAGACGTATAGTTGAACATTCCTTTTTAACAGGGTTGCTCAGACTTTCCTGAATAGATTCCTCTGGGGACAATTGCTTCCCTGTCTAAAAAAGCCATATCCTCTGACTAAATGGAGATTTCTGCCAGACTTCCCAGCACTGATTACAATTCAGCATCCTTTCTTTTCTTTTTTTTCTTTTTTTTTTTTTGAGACAGGGTCTTGCTCTGTCGCCTGGGCTGGAGTGCAGCGGTGTCATCGTAGCTCACTGCAACCTCAAATGCCTGGGCTTGAGTGATCCTCCTGCCTCAGCCTCCCAAGTAGCTGGTACCACCATGCCCAGCTAATTTTTCTATTTTGTTTTGTAGAGATGGGGGCGGGGGGTTCTCTCTCTTGCTCAGGCTGATCTCGAACTCCTGGCCTCAAGTGATCCTCCCGCCTCACCCTCCCAGAGTGCTAGGACTACAGGTGTGAGCCACCTGGCCCAGCCTCAGCACCCCCTTTTTTTATTTCAGCATATTATGGGGGTACAGATGTTTAGGTTACATATGTTGCCCTTCTCCCCCCTCCTCCCCAAGTCCGAGCTTCAAGCATGTCCATCCCCCGATGGTGCGCATCGCACTCTTTGTGTATGCATATACCCGTCTTCTCCTCCCCCCTCCCCTCCCCCCTGCCCGACATGCAATAGATGTTATTGTTATATGTGCGCTTATGTGTTGATCAGTTAATACCAATTTGATGGTGAGTACATGTAGTGCTTGTTTTTCCATTCTTGGGATACTTCACTTAGGAGAATGTGTTCCAGCTCTATCCAGGAGAATACAAGAGGTGCTATATCACCATTGTTTCTTAAAGCTGAATAGTACTCCATGGTATACATATACCACATTTTATTAATGCACTCATGTATTGATGGACACTTGGGTTGTTTCCACATCTTTGCAATTGTGAATTGTGCTGCTATAAACATTTGGGTGTGGGTGTCTTTTTTATATCATTTGTTCTTTTGGGTAGATGCCCAGTAATGGGATTGCTGGATCAAATGGTAGATCTACTTGTATCTCTTTAAGGTATCTCCATATTGCTTTCCACAGAGGTTGCACTAGTTTGCAGTCCCACCAGCAATGTATGAGTGTTCCTATCTCTCCGCATCCACGCCAACATTTATTGTTTTGGGACTTTTTGATAAAGGCCAGTCTCACTGGAGATAAGTGATATCTCATTGTGGTTTTGATTTTCAGCACGCTTTCTTGATTTAAAACACTAACGAAATTAGTTATCTGGTTTTTTTTTAAGACAGCTTTATTGAGGTATAGTTTACTTACCATAAAATTCAGCTGAAGGTGGGAGGAGAGCATAACTGCATGAGGTTACTCTTCAGAGTAGTGGAAATGTTCTAAGACTAGATTGTGATGACCTTTAAGAAAAGTATAAAGTTATACAACTATCATCACAATTTGTCTTAGAACATTCCCACTACTCCAAAGAGTAACCTCATGGAGTTACTCTCTCCTCTCACGCCCAGCCCCAGGTTATCACTGATTTGCCCTCTGTTTCTATAAATTTGCCTCTTCTGGGCATTTCATATAAATGGAATCATGAAATGTGTTTGTTTCTGGCTTCTTTCACTTAGCATAATGTTTCTGAGGTTCATCCATAGTGAAGCATGTATTAGAATTATGTTATTTTAATGCCAAATAATATTCCATTTTATAGATATACCACATTTTTTTTATCCATTCATCAACCGATGAACATTTAGGTTGTTTCCAGTTTGGGGCCATTATGAACAATGTTGCCATGAACATTTGATTACATGTTTTTTGTGTATGGGCATGTGTTTTTATTTCTCTTAGGTAGATTCCTAGAAGTAGAATGGCTGAGTTGTAGGACAAGTTGATCTTTTTAAAAAACCACCCAACTGTTTTCCAAAGTGGCTCTACCATTTTACATTCCCACCAGCAATGCATGAGGGTTCTAGTTTCTCTACTTCTTTACCAATGCTTGTTAGTTTCTGTCTTTATAATTATAGCCATTCTAGTGGGTGTGAAGCAGTATCTTACTGTGGTTTTAATTTGCATTTCCCTAATGACTATCGATAGTGAGGATATTTCATGTGCTCAGCCATGTCTTTTTTGGTGAAATGTATATCCTTTGCCCATTTTTCAAATTGAGTGTTGTCTTATTGTTGAAGGTTAAGAGCTCTATATATTCTGGATATAAATCCTTTATCAGATATATGATTTATAAATACTTTCTCCCAGTTGATAGCTTATTTTTTCTTTTCTTTTCTTTTTTTTTTTTTCTTAGAGATGGGGTCTTGCTTTGTTGCCCAGATAGCCTTGAACTCCTGGGATCAAGTGATCCTCCCACCTCAACTTCCCAAGT